>NW_026992167.1:0-20519 GCF_029215605.1 Mirounga angustirostris | reverse complement strand
GGATGTAGGGAACGTTCCGCTAGCTATGAAGAAATATATCACCTTAGCTAGCATGTTACCTGCTAGCTACTACCCCAGGTCCATGCATCACAGCAAATTTAGGGGCTAGCTAGGATTATCATCCTCCGCACTGCCTAAACGAATCAGAAAAGCCTCAGTACAGGATGCGTGTGCCCCAGCTCACACAATAGATAAGTAGCATAATAGACTTCAGATCCGTTGGATTCCCTGAGTCCAGCCCTTATTAAGATTCTACACAGCAGGGAGAGGACATGAAGATACAGCAAAAGACAATGAAAGACTCATGAGAAGGGAGGGTAATCAGAGAAGGAGAAGAGAGTTCCTGAGCCTGACTTTAAAAGAGGGAAGGAAATAGAACAAGTAGGAAAGGAGTATACAGTCACTTAAAGAGAAATAAACAAATGGGAAATGAGTATTTCCTAAATAGACTTCCATACTTGGGGAAGAGCATCTATGTAGGGAATAATGAGAAAGAAATGCTAAAGTAGGAAACAGATGGTGATTCCCCAAAGGCTTTGAAGCAGAGAAGTTTGATTTAAAAGTGGAAACTCAGTGGAAAGGAAAATCTGATTAAAAGAAGTGTTTAAAATGTTTCAGTGTATGACTGTAAAATAGATATTTCGGTAGAAAGTATATAGAGAGACACTGAAAAAAAAAAACAATCTAAATTGACTTTAGTCCTTCCAGCTCAAAAACAGTGTACCATTACATTCCCCTCCTCTTTCAAAACGGAGGCAAGCTTGTGCTCTGCGTTTGTGGATATGAGATGCCATATACTTTTCTTTTCTTCCTACAGGATATGCTTTCCTTTATTAATCAAAAAGGGCCACTCACAGAAGGCGTCTTCCGCAAATCAGCCAATATAAAATCCTGCAGAGTCCTAAAGAAAAAACTAAATTCTGGGGTCAAAGTGAACCCGTACAGCGAATCTGTTCATGTGGTCGCATCCGTCTTCAAGGTAGGGAAGGTTCTAGCATTATCCACACGTGAGTAACTGAAGCTATGATTGGTGTCCTTCATCATGACTGCTCAAGAACTGTAATGGACATAACAGATTAAGAACCTGACAAGCTGAAAATGCTTGACAAAATCAAAATTTAAGGAAGCTACTTTAGGAGTTAAAAGCCCCATGTGTTAGAAATACTTTCTGTTTTCACTACACACCGCCCTCCCCACCTCCACTCCTGAAGACTCCATGCAAAATACTAATACTGAAATGACTACTAGTCATGATAATAAATTTCAAAATACGCACTGACACAAACACACTGTTTACCGAAACAGACATCCTCACCACCCTGCTAATGATGGCAAAGTTTCCAAAAGAAATGGAGCAGGGAAAAAATTTAATCCATCCACCTTGGCACTAATTAACAGCTCTGAACAACCCTATGTTAATGTAGTAATGAGTACAGTCTTTGAATCTCAGTCACATTTGGTCTTCCCTTGTCCCCCGTTAATGTTCGAAGATGTGATAAATAGCAAATGACTTAGGTAACCACTCCTACTCTGGGGCCATAGTGATATCCAGTAGTAATATACATGTAGGCATTGGGAGACAGGAGAAGAATGATGATACACTAGGTAGCAAGATGAGCGTTGCCCTCTGTAAGGTGCACACATGGAATCGATTTTTTAGCAAGAGTTAGGAGGTTCCTTCCTGATTCTGTGTTATCAGCACCAACTAGGAAGAGGGTGTGCACTTGTGGGTATGGTGCTTAGACATTTCTAAAGTTTTCTCTTCCTGAAGTTGACGGATCTTGGTGGAGAATCAGACTCTGCAACCTTGGCCTTGATAATATCATGGCAAACTAACTGGACAATTGTCCTAAACTAGAAATGAATCTATCCTCAGGACCACAGTGAGTCTGCCATTAGACTCTCGACTTTTAGACAGTTAAGAAAAGGAAGAATGAAGCAATTGTGAGAGTAGCTTTCTTCCAGGGAGCACACCTACCCCGAGTGAGAAGACCTAGTTCTTTCCTAATATGTGTGCAAGAGCCCACCTGTTTGTGTTTTGATTGTTTCAGGACTTTTCTTGCTAGAATTAAGAGCTAGCACCTTGTCTAAAACAAGCAACATGGGTATGTGTATTTCTGTCCAGGAAGCTAATAGGATTTAGGATGGTCTATAGCCAGACCCTGTCAGTTTGTGGTACTTTGCAAAAAAAAAAGCACTCACACAAAATAAGTTCCAGATGATAGAAGGGAGCTTTATCTTCATTTCCACCACAGGCTAAGCTCTGCTTTTATGCCTCTAAGTTTTAGCGGGAGAAAATCCAAGCACCTGCTCCTGCGTGAGCAAGTCAATGGAAAGTCGAAGCCGAGCTCCGTGTGGGTCCCAGTTTGGGTATCTGTGAAGGAAGTGGGGGCTGAACTGAATTTTTTAACTACATATTTTCTCTGGAATATTTCCAATAAATATTTTCTATAATATATATACATATTTTTTTATCTCCATAAGGACTTTCTTAGAAATATCCAAGGAAGTATATTTTTATCCGATCTCTATGACAAATGGCTCAGTGTTATTGATCAAGGCAACAAAGAGGAGAAGATAACTGCAGCCCAGAGGTAATGATGCCATAATTACTCTACTCTGGTCACATCTCCAAAATACACCCAACATACTATCAGGAAAACATTGGCTTACGTTTTGCAGCTTTGCCTACTAAAATCATGACCAACGCCAAAGAGTTTCAATTCTTCACACCCATGGGGTCCAGCTTCAGAATAGAGGCATGCTTTAGGGCTATTATTGTTCTTCTCCTGATCTTATTAATGTGGACTCCTTGGCCATTTTACCCCTTCTGGATCCATGAAACTGGTAGACGAAATTCCCTGGTCCAAGACAGATGCTAGAGCATTGACTTCCAGGGCTATGACCTTAAAAGTCTGTGAAACATTTAACTAAGCAGAGAAGTTGTTATCTGGCTCAGGAACTGAATTCAGTGCAACAATTTTGTATACCTTCATGCCTGGAACTCTGCTAGAGCGGGTTGTGTGCTAGATATACAAGGATGTATCCTGTTCCCTGTCTCTGTTTTTCCAACCTCTTAAGTGGAATTACTTGCCTAATTTAAAAGTGTGTTTTTCTGACCTTAGGCTTTTAGGCCAGCTGCCAAGAGCAAATGTTGTTCTCTTGCGATACCTTTTTGGAGTGCTATACAACATTGAGCTACATTCCTCATCCAATCAGATGACAGCTTATAATTTATCCGTTTGTATAGCCCCAAGTGTTCTTTACCCACCTGATTCCGGCAGCTTGGAATTGGAAGACAACTTGATAAGAAAGGTAATGAGAGCTCTCATTTTTGTCCCCCAGGGGGTAGAATCCCTACTTTGAACCAGACAAGTGCAGTAGTAACTCTGACGGATGGAACTTTGTGAAGTGCACATTTTCATTAGGCCCCTGTGGAGTGGCAGAGTTCTTTATCCTACTCTGGCGGGGTCTGGGAAGGGGTGTCGTTAAACGGGAAACTCGGAGCAGTCGAGTCACTTCTTCCCCCTCCAGGAGACTAAACACTAGACTGACTAAACGAGAGAGAGAAGAGTCGTGTGATACGATAGGAAAGAACCTGGGCTTTGGAACTTCACCAGTCAAGGTTCAACTCTCAGCCTAATCCCTGAGGGACTCGTAACCTTGGGCAAAGCCATGGTTTCCTCACTACACAATGGCGACAACAGCCAGCTCCTCCGGTCATCACTGGCACATCCTGGGTGGCTTGGGCAATATGAGCCCCCATGCCTCCAAACACATTGGCCTTCCTCTGCCAATTGTGGCTCATCTAGAAAAGTACTCGGCTACTATTTCACCTCTGCTACGTCATATGGAAACTAGCAAGAGATTCCAGAATATCCTAATAAGATGACAGGTCTTCCCCAAGCTCACCCAGAGAGAGCCAGCATGAGGCAAAGCAATGCGTGAGAAGGGACTGAAGTTAGACAGACAGATACGTTTTCTCTCCAGCTGTGTGGGTTTTCCCTCACAACACCACCAAAATCCCTGCTTCCCAACTTTATGATACTTCTTCATTTAAGAAATGGTTTTCTTAAGTTGTCGTTCATACTTTATAAAGTTTCATAAGATGGTATACATCAGTTACAGCTCAGTAAAACTGGAAACAAAATTTAAAAGCAAAAAATAAATAAACTTTAATAAGGTAGGCTACTTTGAAAATTATCCTAGTTTTATTTATTTTTTTGATATGTATTTATTTGAGAGAGGGAAAGAGAGAGTGTGAGAGGGGCAGGGGCAGAAGAAGAGGGAGAGGGAGAGGGAGAAGCCCAAGCCGATTCCCTGCTGAGCACGGAGCCCAAAGTTGGCTCCATGTGGAGCTGGATCTCACCACCATGAGATTGTGATCTGAGCCGAAATCAAGAGTCAGACGCTCAACTGATGGGCCCCCAAATTTATCCTAGGCTTAAAGATGTAACCACTGATCCCAAAATGTTAGCTCTTAACCTAGGCCACGCATTATAACTTTAGCCCACGGATGAGCAGTATTTTAAAATGTATACCCAAAGTACACGGGAAAGTATCACTCTTTCTAAGTTATTTCTGAGAGAACTCTGGTTTCTATGTGTTTTTGTTTTTTTGGTTTTTTCTTAAGCTTTTATTTATTTACTTGACTGAGAGAGACACAGCGAGAGAGGGAACACAAGCAGGGGGAGTGGGAGAGGGAGAAGCAGGGTTCCCGCTGAGCAGGGAGCGTGATGTAGGGCTGATCCCAGCACCCTGCTTTCATGACCTGAGCCGAAGGCAGACGCTTTACCGACTGAGCCACCCAGGTGCCCCTGGTTTCTACGTATTTTTATCAAGTCTGAATTTTACTGGGAAGTCCTTCCCATTTTTTCTTAGATCCAAGGTCTGTATAGAAAATGTGATTTATAACTATGCCCTATGGAAAAGAGCACCCCATTCTTGTCTTTTTGTGTTACAGATTTCTCTTGTACAATTTCTCATTGAAAATTGCCTCAGGATATTTGGAGAAGACATCACTTCCCTCTTTGGCGAGAACTCAATGAGTCGTGGTAACAGCGAGAAGGCTGCAGGTACCGGGAGTAATTTAATTGGCTTTAGTGAGAAGCAGACAGCAAGGTTGCCAGGGGTCATGGGAGATGCTTAGACAGAGCTGTTCTGGAGCCCAGAGCATCGCCAGGGCAAGGATTTCCATGGGCTCCTTCTTCCGAAGGCTGGCTCACAGGTCAAGGGAGGTTCCACACTGTTGTGAGACCAAAGAAAGGATAAGATGAGGTCTCTAACTTCAAGAAGTTTCTAGTGTAGATCATAAGGGCATTAGGACTCATCATGGTATGCTACAGTGTTTGGGAATTTCTCTAACCAAATTTGAATGGGTGCCATATATATATGTCATATCATACATATATGTTTAGTTATATATATAATATATAATTAGAAATTTAGAATATCTAATTTTTAAACACAATGTGTATAGTTATGTATATTAGATGTGCTCTGGTTGAAGCCAGAGCAAGTGGCCTTTCTTCCCCTCCCTCCTCTTTTGGCTCAGGGGCTCTTGAGGCACCACAGGATTCCAGTGTCCTTTGAACTGGGTTGAAAAGAACTGGCATCAGTTCTTTCTCTCTAAAATTGTGGATAAAAATATTGTCTAAATCTTAGAATTGTTGTAAAGATTAAATAAGGTGATGGATGTAAAATAAATTTCAAAAAAAAGCCATTAATAGGACTAGGAGAAGTGCCCCTGAGACTAGAGCTAGTATATTTGAGCCTAGCTAATCACAGCTAACTCGTAGCAGTCCACCTTATAATAGACTTTCGATTCAGAACTTGGAGACACATCTCATCAATCCCTCTATATTTTTGACATTTCTTGGTTTTATGACGGTTTTGTCATTGCTTTGAGGAAATCTTTAGGAAAATACATGTCATCAGGAATTAAGATAAATCTAGTGTAATGTCTGAGAATATGCTTATATAAGACAACTGTTTATTTTTCATTTCAGTAGTGTCAGGAAATCCACCTCTTGAATCCAAGCCAGTGAGAGTGAGAGTGATTTACAAAAAGGCACAACGGCAGAATGATACGAAGACCCCATCTGGCATGGTTCCACCCAGCTACTTGTCTACAGTTTTCTAAGTCACTGAAGAGTACCATCTACATAATGACACTTGACTCTTCCGTTTTCTTTAGTTCCTATAAAATAGAAAATAAAATGAACTGTTTTTCCAATGAATGAAAAATGAGCCCCTTCCAAGGAACTTGCTCATCCCATTAGAATTTTTCTTTTGCCTCATCTCATATTATCCATATTGAGGAAATCTTCCCACAAAGTATCTCCTCTGTCTTCAATACCTACCATCTCATATTATGTACTTTGTTGCATTGTAGTGTATTGCATATTTTTATACTGATGCAATAAAAGTAATTCCATCACTCAGTGGGTTAGACAACCATTTTACTTGTTTATGATTCATATCAACACTTCAGTGGAGGCTCATCTGAGCAGTTCTGGTCTCAGCTGAGGTCACTTGAGCACCTGCAGTCAGCTGGCAGCTCATCTGGAGCTAACCTAGGAGTCTGTTTATTGGTGTTGGCTCTCAGCTGGTCCCCATGTCTTCAACGAGCTAGCCTGTCCTGCATATGGTGGAGGAAGAGTTGCCAGAAGCAAGAAAGGCTTTTCAAGAGTTAATGTGGGAGAGGACTGTGCAAAGCACCATGCCAAAGACAGTGATTTACAAGACAAGGAGGCATTCATTATTTATTAAGACCACACATGATAATCAAAGCTCAAGGCAGCACCACTACTACACACATCCTTTTATTCATCGGCTTTTAATCCTCAGTGGATTATAATCAGCATTTCCTAAAAGGCATTCAAAGTGTGGTAGGAAGTATCTTTGAAATAGTAACTGATTTTTTACCTCAGGTATTCTTTGCCTCTATCCTTGTCCCGGTCTTAAGCTGTCTTACGGACAACTAAATCACTTCCTCAGGGAATAGAAGCTATAGGAGAATATGAGGAAAAGGGAGCCCTTTGTTGCTTATGAGTTTTAAAAATTTAGCTTTCTAGGAAACAAAACTTACTCATGGCATAGAGTAGAAGATTTAGGTGGAAATCTCATGGGAAAAGCCCAAAATCATTAGGTACATGGGACATCTGCCCCTTTTCCTGGATAGAAGCCAAAAGAAAGCAGGAAGGCCTCACAGAATAGCTAATTGACTTGTCTAAGAAAGACGGGGCCCCTGTGGGTCCACATAGAGTTTCTTATACCTCAGCATGGAACAGATCAGTAAGAAAAGTATTCCCATCAATTCCAGAATAGTATGGAAGAACTACAGAGAGCCACCAGGTTTGAAAGACATGTCTCAACAACAGTAGTACTGACCAATTCCCCAGGACCAGAGAACAGTGAGGACATCTCAGCAGATGCTAGTATACATCAATGACCCAAAGCAGCAGATAAGTGCCACCTCGCCATTTCATAGCCTTCTAACTCCCTGGCACTAGAAGACTCCAGAACATAGACACACTCCTGGGGGAAATTAAGAGATCCTGAATTTCTACCAATCTGGGAACAGAGAATCAAACTAGACACCAAGCGAGCTATTTAAAAACACAGAATTGGACATTTATTACATATGTCAATGTATACATTGAGGTTGGTATCAATATATATAGAATATATGATCCAAGCACAGTTTTCCTAGAAAGGGTTCCCTGGTCAAATAGGTTAGGGAAATTCTGTATTTTCCTTTTGAAGTCAAATGCTCCAGTTTTTTCCACACTTATTTGACATTGCTTGGCCCTTTTGGAGTAACCCCATTAATTAATGATCCTGGGAACATACATTAATAAACATCGCTCTGAATTTATTTCTTCTTAACTCACAGATTTTACCATTTCACTCACCTGCTAAGAAGCCATCAATAGATCTTTGAATTTTTTTTTTTTTCAGAAAAAAATGTCCTTTTTTAGATCCTCCACAATGCAACCTGCTCTAGTAATCAATTTTGTCTTCACTCTTTCCCATTGTAGATCCTTTGCTTTAGCTAGGTCAGAAACGTTACTGGCCCCTGAATAAGTCACACTCACTTTTCTAACTATAATCCTCACCTCTCCTTGGTCTCTACGTTTCCACCCACTAACTAGGTAGCCATCTGGGTTCTCCACTCCCAGAATTTCACAAAGCCTTCCTGATCTCAAATTAATTGTTCTTTACATGAGCGCTTGCCCCTACTAGACATTGGCTCGTATGCTGCTTTGCACCGTCGGGAATTATGCCAGTGTGTTCATACATTATTCAGCAAATCCAAATTCCTGTGGTAAACAACTGTATCTTGTGTTAGTTTTATATTACTTTTAATGCCTGGCTAAATTTCTACTCAAAAAAATATGAATGAATATGTTCAATTTTCGAAGGGTGTAGAGATTTTATACACATTGGTAGCAACTGCAAGTTTTAAAACTGAAGAGGTAGAATACAGCACATATGGAATTTCAATGGGTGGCAATAAGACATCATCAGTTTGACCAATTTTTTTAGATATGACTTCACAGCCTTATTCACAAGTTCTGGGATATATTATTTTTATTCATTATGTAAAAAATCTGATATCGGTGTGATGCATTTGGGAATAATTGCATTTTTGTATTAAATTTCTTCTAAATATCAACAATCCAGAATAAAAGGGGCAAAAAAACATGGCTGGGCAATGCATCTGTGAGTTTTTAAGCCAAGGAAGATATTAAAAAAAAAAAAAATTGAAAAGAAGAGGAGCTAGAAATACCAGAAGGTAAAGAAAAGCTGAAATTGAACTTATTTGTCAATGGCAACTCAAGAGATTCCTGACCTAGGAAAATGGTTAATAAATGTTAGTATTTCCTTCAGGAGACTCAAGCATAATGTCTCCTTGAGAATAACAATTTATTTCTTAAATTTGAGGAAAAGATCCTAGGAACTCTGATAAACTGTAAAAGAACTTAATTGCCTAATCTAGAATGAATAAAAGGCAATTAGACATTCTGATATTGGCCTTTACCGTACCTGGGAGTAAGATGTGTGTAGTCATCAGTCAATCTGCACTTAGTGATGTAGTTAAGGTTAAACATCTCCAGAAGTAAAATAAAGGTACTTAGAATGACTCTCCTATTTTATTCCAGAAAGAAAGCGACTCACAGGCTACCAATATCAGCAAATTAATATCATGGATGGTTGGGATTAATTACCATGATAAATTAAGTGGGATATATATATAATCACTCAATGTTTATTCCACAAAAGCAACATGTAAGAATTTGGTGAATGGAATATATATTAGTACAAGAAGCCACTTCTTTTCAGAGAGCACTGAACGATGCCTTTTATATTTTTCTGTAATTCTTTCTATGCTTAAGCCGAATGGGCCAGTAATACTCTGAAGATTTATAGTGGATGGTGACTCTATTTTCCAGTTTTGTTTTGTTTTACTTACCCACAACATAATTGGTGCTAAGAAAAAATTGGCTTCCTTATGGTCCTTGGCCTAAATGTCAGTATTAATTTAGTTGGCTTAATCTTTAAAAAATGGTATCATTCCTTTGTCAAATAAAAGAAACAACTAGAAAACCAAACTGTCAAAGGAAAGTTGTAATTTCCTAAAATGGAAAAAGCGAAACTGCTTTGTAAGAATGGGAGTTTTTCCAAAATGTAAAAATATAAAACTAGTTGGGAAAGAAAAAACAAAACAACACCGTCTTCAGGATAGTGATTACCTCTGTGGAAGGAAAGAATGGGATTGAGTAAAGGGGGTAAAAAGAAACTCCAAGCACACATATATTAATTTAATTTCTTGAAAGATTTAAAAATGCTAACATTTCACCACGTGCTTTACACTTCTTAAGAAAATGTTAGAGGTGACTTTATTACATAAATATCCACAACATACCCATGCATACACACACACACACACAATTTGTATATATAAACATACAAAACATTGTTAAATGAATAAGTAAACTACAGAAATTCTTATCATTCAGCAATTTTATCTTTTTACCATAGGTTTTGTGATTCCTCTGTATGGATGACCTGGTTCACTCCGTCTAGTATTCCATTATATGATAATGCATTTATGTGTGTACACATCTACCTTGATCAAACTTTCTAGAGGCTTGCCTAGTTTATTAGCTTTCAAAGAAATAGATTTTAAAAATCATCTCCATTAATGTTTTTTCCTAGGTTATTAATTTGTGTTTTGCTTTTACCATTCTATTGCTTCAACTTTCTTACTGTTTTCACTTCTTCATCTAGCTTCTTGGATTAAATGCTAGCTCATTTAAATTTAGTAAATATATTTAATAAGACTATTCATAACTTCTAAGTACTGCTTTATCTATATCTCACAAATTTTTCATATTTTAGTTTGTTGATAAAACCATTACAGTTTATGATTCTCTTTGTGAAGTATTTTTTCACTTACTCATTGTTTAAGCTTTTGTTTTTTTCAGATTTTCTAACCTATAGGATTTTAATTACTAGTGGTAGTAGTTAATTTCTAAATAAATTACATAGTAATTAGATAATATGGTTTGAATAACTATGACTTTTTGTGACTGAGAGTATACAGTTAATTTTATACATATCTAATGTGTTGCATGCATGCTTTAGGAGAATGTGTATCCTCTGTTGTGTTGTCTTTTGGGTGCAGGCATATGTAAATTCACAATTATGTCCTATGCGTTCCTCAGATTCTCTGTATATTCTCCAAATATGTGGTTTCTGAAAGAGGTGTTAAATTTTGCCATTATGCTTACATGAGCTTTTCAATTTTATTTTGTAATTCTGAATTTTTGTAGTTGTTGGCTTTTGGTGTTTTAGAGTTTAACTCTATATTGTTAGGCAAATACAAATTTATCACTTCTATAGCCTTTTCATGAAGTATAGCTTATTTGCTTTATTCACATTAATGTGTTGACTTCATATTCTATTTTGACAGATATTGTTGCACCAGCTCTTTTTTGGTTCATATATGCTTAGTATATTTCTTTTTTTTCCTTTTTATATTTTCTGTTTCAGAGTGTGTTTGTGTGCATGTGTGTATAGCAGTGTGCCTTATAAGCAGCATATAACTGATTTTTTTATATCCATGCTGATAATTTCTGATTTTTAATAGAGTGATTTAATCTATTTACATTTATTGTCGTTACAATGTACTTTGAGTTACACTGACCACCTTATTTTGTATTTTTCTTTCATCAGAGATTTCTCCTGGTTTCTTTTTTCTTCCTTTCCTAATTTTTATGTGTGTACACATCTACCTTGATCAAACTTTCTAGAGGCTTGCCTAGTTTATTCATGCAGGCTAATTTTTGTTGGATTGATAATTAAAGTTTAGTATTTTCTCTATCAATTTTTATTTATATATATTAAAATTTCTCAGCTATTATATCTTTGACTAATTTGCTGCACTATCCCTCTATTATCTTTTACTAGAATCCACTAAAATTTTATGAAACGGTGATTCTCAAAGGACACTCCATATAAACAACTCTTTCAATTTTTCTCTTTATACTGCATCCTGAGTAAAATTCTCAGTTCTTTCTTCCAGTTTATTAATTCTTTAACTTTGGACATTCTAGAGTTAATTCTTTTAGTTTCATGTCTTTTTTTCACGCCTATATGTTTTCTGGGATTACTAATCAGATCTTTTTCCTATTCATGTAATTTTATATTTTTTCAATAAAGATCATTTCAGGGGCGCCTGGGTGGCTCACCGGGCTGAGGATACGATTCTTGATTTTGGCTCAGGTCATGATCTCAGGATCCTGAGATGTATCCCCGACTGAGGCTCCCCGCTCAGCAGGTAGTCTGCTTGAGATTCTCTCTCTCTCCCTCTGCTCCTCCCTGCTCTCTCTCACTCGTGGGCTCTCTCTCTCAAATAAATAAATAAATAATCTTTAAAAAAAAAATAAACATCATTTCATTCATTTTCCTCTCTGATTTTGGTACCAAGAAGGAGGATGCTGCTGTGACAAATACCTAAAAATGTCAAAGCAGCTTTAGAATTGGGGAAGGGGTAGAGGTTGGAGGAGTTTTGAGGGGCATGCTGGGAAAAGTCCACATTGCTGTGAAGGGACTGTTGGTAGAAATAATAGATGTTGAAGGTGATTCTGGTAAGTGTTCAGAAATAAAAGCGAGAGCTTCAGGGATAGACTCTATCTTCTTAGAGAGTATGTAACTAATCAGAAACAGAATGTTAGAAATATGGATGTTGAACATCTTTCTGGTGAGATCTCAGATGGAAATGAAGAACATGCTGTTGGAAACTGTAAGAAAGGAGATCCTTGTTATGAAATAGCAAAGAACTTGGCTTAACTAGTGTTCTAGTGTTTTCTGGAAGGTCGAACTTGCAAGCTATAAGATTGGGTATTTACCTGAGGAGATTTCTCAGGGAAGTTTTAAAGGAGTTTGTTTCTTCCTGATTGCTCATAGTAAAATGCAAGAAGAGAGAAATGAGTTGAGGCAGGTATTAAGCAAAAGGAAATCAGGACTTGAAGATGTGGAAAATTCTCAAGTTTTCCAAAATCAGTTTGTCATTTCTACTCTAACACATGTGCTCATGCTGTTGCTGCCCCTAGATGGTTCCTCCTGTTCTCTTCCTGTCCAAATGCAACCTATAGAGTGTCAGCTTCCCAACAAAGTCTGTCTTGATTTGTTCAGTCATGTTGGCATTTTCTCTTGTGAATTTCTATAGCCTTGTAATCATTTTCGTGTAATGTTTGTGACAGGTAGTCTTTAAGGCACATCTTTTTTTTTTTTTTTAATTTTACATTTTCTGAAACTGAAGTACCCCCCTGTCTGTGTATATATGTTTTTTTTTTTTTTAGCAATTCTCTGTCCGCCCTCAAATGCTTTTAAATGGATAACACATGCATAATCCATGGATTCTAGAAAATGAGGAAGTAGGAAACTTGACTTCGCAATTGTTCTCAGGTGGTCCTCCATGGCACCTTCCAGAGCCACCAAGAGCAGGGCTAACGCAGTGGGAAAGTTAAGTAAACCAGTGGAGCCCTGCTCTGGTCACTCTTACAACCTTGAACAAGCAGCTCACCTCTTACTTTCTTTCTTTCTTTCTTTCTTTTTTGTACTTTTTGACTTTATTATTTTATTTATGGGTCTGAGGCAAAAGGTTTTGTGAACCTGAAAATATTGGTATAAATATGTAGTATGTTTTAGATTTGTCTCTCTCATTAGAACACAGGCTTCTGCACCCAAAGGGACTAGCGCAGTTATAGCTAGATAATTGGGTCAGCTTGTTCTTGATTGGTTTGTGTGCAAACATCAGACTACATCCACAGTGAGCATTCCTCTTAATCTTTTCAAACAACTGTGTGCCAATCTCCTAAATGTTAGTTTCTTTCTGTGTCTTAATTTTCTTAAAAAAGTGGTGTCTTAGGCCTCCCAGAATGAACATGAATTATTGCTCTAGTATTTATACACAGCAAGTTTTAGATTTCTTTCCAAAACACATGCATGGGTTTTAAGGAAATCTGTAAATGGCTATAATTTAAGATCAGAAAGTATTACCCTTAAGATAATATTAGAATTTGGAAGGAAAAAAACACAACTTTTATTTAGGAACTTGTTATCTCGAACATAGAATTCTGTTCCTGCAGAATTTCAAGTTATATACTTAGTTTGGATGCAAGAAGCAAATGTTGGAAAACTAGAAGTAGGTGAAGTTTGAAAAGACTACACAGGGAATGAATTACATTATCTACTTTCCCCCTTTTATTTGGGGGGGGTGAGAGAGAAAACAAGCATACACTTTATTGTAAGAAACTGGCTCACTTGGGGTGCCTGGATGGCTCAGTCAGTTTAGCATCCAACTCTTGATTTCGGTGCAGGTCATGAGATTGAGCCCCACATCAGGCTCCATGCTCAGTGTTGAGTCTGCTTGAGATTCTCTCCCTTCCCCCTGCTTGCATGTTCTATTAATTAATTAATTAATTAATTAATTAATTAAAATCTTAAAAAAGTAATGGGCTCACACAATTGTGGAGGCTGGCAAGTCTGAAATCTGTAGGGCACGCTGGCAGGCTTGAAATTCAGGTAAGAGTTGATGTTACAATCTTGAGCCCAAATTCCAGGCTGGTCAGATAAATGAGAAATTTAGGCAAGGTTTCTATTTTGCAGTCTTGAGGCTGTATTTCTTCTCCTATGGAAAACTGGTCTTTGCTCTTAAAGCCTTCAACTGATTAGATGGGGCCCCCACACACTAAGGAATGTAATCTGCTTTACTCAAAGCCTACTAATTTAAATGTTAATCACACCTAAAAAATACATTCACAGCAACATCTAGACTAGTGTTTGGCCAAACTATTGGGCACCATAGCATAGCCAAGTTAACATAAAAAATTAACCATCACAGTGTCTCATTACCTATTAGGCTCTGTTTTCTGACATCTTTTCTTCACTCAGCTCTACTTAGTTTCACCTTAATCCACCAAATAAAATGCAACATGATTTCAGCCTTGTAAGGGTCTCCAATTTGCTAAAGACCTGAAATCCCCGAACTAATCAAGATTTCAGAGAGCTGTCTAGATGACACAGCCACAAAGACCAAATCTCCAGGAGCTTTGTGTGTCAGAGGTTTTCCTGCATGGTAGGTTTGGTGGAAGAGACAATGAGTGAAAGAAGTGGATTATGTGAGGCAGGTTGAGCTCAAAATGTTAACACAGATTTGTCCCTGAATTGACCTTATGGATGGTGTATCACTTGTGTCATTATTTCTAGAAGTAAATTTTCATGAAGTCTTTAAAGGAGTACCTTGATACATATGTCAAGACTGATGAAGTGTGGGTAAGTAAAGGTGGATCTGAACTGCTCTTTCCTGCTGCATTTGGAATCTCAGTGGTCATCTCCTGGATTTGTTTAGAGCAGAACTGATACAGCACATTTCGAGCTCTCAAAATGACATTTGAATGCATTCAAATGAATGCAAGTAGCTGTATAAAGTAAGCACTAAAAAATGAGATTAACCACTGCTAGGCTTCATGAGCCCTAGCATGTTTTTCTTCTAGCACCGTGGTAATAATAAAACTTACTTGTAGAGGTCTTGGCAGTTTAAAAGCAGCACATTTGTATTTCCACATTTGACTCTCCCTCCAAATAGCATGATGGTGGGAGGGGGGAACGCCTGGATGGCTCAGTCGTTAAGCATCTGCCTTCGGCTCAGGTCATAATCTCGGGGTCCTGGGATCGAGTCCTGCATTGGGCTCCCTGCTCGGCGGGGAGCCTGCTTCTCCCTCTCCCTCTGCTGCTCCCCCTGCTTGTGCTCTCTCTCTCTCTCTCTCTGTGTCAAATAAATAAATAAAATCTTAAAAAAAAAAACAAATAGAATGATGGATAAAATATTGTTCTACAGATATGGAATTTGGGATTCAGAATTCCGATTTCACTTGCTGAAGGACAAATAGTAAATACTGGGGTCAGAAGTAGATAGACCACAGCTTTTTCCACTACATCATCTACTCTGTTAAACATTCTTAATTGCTGTTCTGGGAGATAAAAGTCATTATGTTTCTAAAGGAGATTATGAACAGCACTGAACGACTTGTTTTAGTGGTAGGGGTTCTTACACAGGAAAATAAAAAGCAACTACTTGTGGCATTACTGTGAAAGCCCCTTACTATGAATTATCAGAGAAAAAAGTTAAGTTTACATGAATTTCATTGATTTAAAATGTAACATGAAAATGCTGGAAGAAAAAAGAAATGGTGTTTTTCAGTTATGATAATAAAGGAAGTAATTTTCTTTTGTGACTGGTAATTGCATTGGAAAACATTAAAAAAAAATACGTGCCACTCAAATTTAAGTAGATCTTTGAAGAAGTGGAGGAAGGAGGAGATTCATTCTGAGGATCAGCTTGATCTTTGCTTCTTTCACAGAGATCAAAAGATTTATTGTTACTTGAGAAGGAAAAGCAGAATTCAGTTAGGACTGAAATGAAGGACGCTAGGAGCAGAGTAGCTGCATTCTGTACTTCCTAATTGGGTATCCTGTCTCCAACTAGATACTCTTAACTGATTCTTCAAATTCTTAATTTCAGTAATTAAGTCATGTAGACATCGGAAGGATGTTAACAGAGTCCAGTAAGAGCAACAGGATTCAAAGTCATTGCAAATGACTAGAGGAGCAAAGAGATGAAGGAATTGGAAAAGAGGAAAACTTTTTTCCTGGCCCTCCAAAGTCAATCTGCAATGCCTCAAATGAGTTCATTTATCATTCACAAGCTAGATAATAGGTCTCAGAAATCTCAGAACGGATTCTCTCCATATAAATCCATCCTTTGTTTTAGGTTCAAAACCTAATTATTCCCATTCTGTCATCATCAGCTCGCGGACTTCCGAGCCCTGCCCAAATCAGAATTTGCTGGCTGAAAGTATATTTAGGGGCCTGAACTTTGTGGCAGAATGTTCTTAACTTCCCTAAAATCAAACTCATCACACACAATTCATTAAGTTCTGAAGTTGTGTTTTTTTTTTTTTTTAATGTTTTATTTATTCATGAGAGTCAGAGAGAGAGAGAGGCAGAGGCAGAGGGAGAAGCAGGCTCCCCGCCTAGCAGGGAGCCCGATGCGGGACCCGATCCCAGGACCCGATCCCAGGACCCCGGGATCACGACCTGAGCCGAAGGCAGACACCCAACCATCTGAGCCACCCAGGCGCCCCTGAAGTTGTGTTTTTTTTAAAAGCACAACCATGACAAAAGTAAGTGATAAAGCCCCAACTGCATTTCATTTCCATGACAATGAAATGTCATGGAACAATGAAATGTTCTCTGTTTCTAAGAGAGGATCATACGTTCTATAGCACATAATTTAAGAAGGCAAGTTTTAGAGCAGTACAGACATTCAAAATTTGGGCCATGTATTTAATTATGTTTTAAACTGCAATTGTTATTCATTCTCCGTCTTTTGCCCTTTGCTTATCTCAGTGGACAAGCATATTCTCAATAGCCTTCCTCTTTTTCCACATATATGGAATTCCAACCATATAGAGTTGAGAATTAGGAAGGAAATTAGTATTCCCTAAACACCAGTCACTGTCCTTCATAGTGCTTCATTTTATTTACTTCAGAGCTTTCCTCAATATTGCCTCGAATGACCTTGCTCTTTTGTTCAGTTGTTCATGGTTAATTTGTCCCTCACCAGAATGTAAGTTCCATGAAAGCAGAGTCCTTCTCTGTCATGTGCTCTTCTAGATCCTGAGCCCCCAGAGGTGTGCTTGGCACACAGTAGGTATTTATGCTTTGGTTTGTGTTTGTTTTTGTTTTTGTTTAGAGAGAGAAAGCACATGTGCGTGGGGGGAAGGGGCAGAGAGAGGGAGAGAGAAAATCTTAAGTAGGCTCCACGTTCAGCATGGAGCCCGACACAGGGCTTGATCTCATGACCCTGAGATCATGACCTGAGCCAAAATCAAGAGTTGGACGCTTAACTGATTGAGCCACCCAGGCACCCTAAGGTATTAATGTTTTTTAATAAACTCCAGGCACAGGATTAGACACATTGTGAACATTACCTCATATAATTCTCAAAGTGATCTTGAATATCAATGTATTATCCCTTTTTCACACGGAGGAATCAAGCTTAAGGGAATTAACTAACTTGTCAAAAATCAAACAATTAGGAATTTAGGTCTGATGGTGTGTTCTGTTTGGGGTCCATGTTATAAGGAATGTTCCCAAAGTGGTCCATGGCTGTAAGTGAGAGGATTATGGATAGTAAACAAAGTGGCATTAAGTAATGACAGCATTAGACCATAAGAAAAGTATTCCCTCTAAAACTTCTTTGTAATTAATTTTATTACATCAAGGATAAAGTCTCCGATTGGTGCCAGTGCCATTAATCTGGTGCTCAGATTAATGCTTCCCCAGTAATTGCTACTCTCTCCCTCTCTCTCTCCTTATTTCACTTAAGGGCGGCAGGTAAGTCTATAAAGCCAGAGTTTGTTGGCAGTGTATAAATTTTCTACAATTTAAAGCAAGTGGTTCTGGTTTCCCATTTGCAATAGTTACATAGTTCCTTCAGAAATGAAATTTTAGATAAAAGTCCTGAATTTAGGGGCGCCTGGGTGGCTCAGTCGTTAAGCGTCCGCCTTCGGCTCTGGTCATGATCCCAGGGTCCCGGGATCGAGCCCTGCATCGGGCTCCCTGCTCCTCCCTCTCCCGCTCCCCCTGCTTGTGTTCCCTCTCTCGCTGTGTCTCTCTGTGTCAAATAAATAAATAAAATATTAACAAAATAAAGTCCTGAATTTACTTAAGGAAAATATTAATGGTACAGGGGATCTATTTGGCAAAAATTGTGGAGGTGGCACAGTGTCTGGTTTAGGAAACCCTGCTCTAAAGCAAATTTACAAGGCCCTGAAATAGAAACAAGCAACAGAAGGCATTGCTATGATCGGGAAACTCAGACACATAAAATAAGTATCTCCAAAATTCTTTAGAAGTGGTGTGCTTGAGGAACAAAAAACGAACTCGACATAACTGGGGAAAATACCACTGAGATACAAATTCTGGATGTACAGTGAAGTTATAGTTCCTGACTAATGGTGCCAAAAATACAGTGGGGGACATATATAAGTAACCAGAATACAAGTAGGGAAATAAAAAATGCCCAAAAGAAGAAAAAAATACACGTGGATGTGAGAAATCACAGCTCTACGGTGTTAGTTACCTTTAATTACCTTCTGTTATCATTAAGTTTGTTAATTATAATTAATAATTATTTACAGTAATGCCATATTTGTTTAAAGTCATAATACATAAATTCTATAAATATTATAAATTAACTTACTTAATTTCAATTAATAATTTTGTCATGCATGCTCAGAATAATGAGTATCCTTGCTAAGCCTATCATATAAAAGGAGAAATAAGAACAAATAGCTTTAATCTCATTGTAGATGGCACACAAATGCAGAATATTCCCACTTGCAAAAGGGCTGGGCACTCTTTCTTATAACTAACTGCAAGAAAAGCCTCGATGGCTTTGGCAAACAGGACCTGCTAAACTGCCAACCATTTAGAAGAAATCGGAATTCATAACCCCGGTAAAGCTGCCACGTCTTTAACATGGCACCAAATCAGGGCTCCACCAAGGTATGGTGCTGCCCGAGAAACTGTCATCACTTAGTACACTTCTGCGTAAACCTCTCCCGATGAAGGGACTGGATTTGCTCTTCTAGTCTTTATGCTGACATCTGTTTGTAGGGAGTATCGGAGTCCATTCAAATGGTCCCAAAGCTGGGGCTTTCTGTGAGCCACCTGTCCGTGGCTTGCTCCTTGTTCTGCCATCAGCTTCCAAGGTAGAAGCTATAAGCTAATACAGGACATCTGCCACTCTCTAGCTCCGGAGAGGCTATCTGGTGACAGGGCGGGCAGGGACCCGACAGCACAGACTCCACGTTCAAATTCTGATTCTCCCGCTTATTTGAGCGAGTTGCTTAATTTCTCGAGGCCTCAATGTCTTCAACTGCAAATTGAGTGAACGGATCTTATTAGGAGATTTTGAAAATTAAGTGAAATAAAGCAGGAGGTTATTCGGTGAGGCCGGGCACATGATAAGTGAAACGTCAGTTATCATTAGCTACTATTAGCCTGTGTTAGAAGTACAGTGTTCTCTCCTCTGGGCATTCCAGAGCCCTTGGGAAACACGAGCCTTTTCATCGGACGCTCTTGTGTCGGTACTTAGGGTAGCGCTTCAGGCCCGCTTCCCCCATGCAACTTTTGGCTGTTTCCTCAGCCCCTCCGAGTTCTCCCCCCCGCTCTCTCTCTCCCTCTCTCTCTCCCTGTACCTCCCCGGCCAGAAGAGCGACTCTGGAGGCCCTACCTCCCTCAGTGACTCAAATCCCTCTCCTTCTGCTACACCACCAAAGAGAAAGCCTGCATTAAAATTCAAACAGGGACTTTGGTTTCTCCAGAGAGGTGACTTTCACCATAACCTCCGCAGAATCTAGTCTGGAACATTCTTCTCATTTGCCACTCGCTTTAGTTGGCTAAGAGTTCACATCGAATACAGTGCTTGTGCTAATCTTTTTATAGCCACTGGACGGCAGCTCCCTGGAAACTTCTACCTTTTGCTTCTGACAAACAGTATGTCAGACATTTGCCCAAACAAAACACAAAGAAAGTGCCTGAACTCCGCCTGTGCTATCTTTGCATGCCTTTCACTTTATAGCCAAGTGCTACGATAAAGACGTTGTGTACATTTAGTGAGATAGAGTGTGTAAGACCCTTAGACTCCTTCGCCTGTGTCTAGAACAAAATGTTTACTTCTTCAGAATATCTATCTGGAGGAAGAATCATTCCCGAATGGTCTATTTCCAGGAGTGTTTGCCGAGTGGGCAGTGGGCCCCCGCTGCTGGGTTCTCAAGCCCTGCCAGGCTGGCTTAGCCGTTTGGCTTTCTGAGAGCCAACTGGAACGAAGACACCACAGAACTCTTACTCAGTCCTTGCTTTTACTCATCCTGAGG
>NW_026992166.1:5000-20644 GCF_029215605.1 Mirounga angustirostris | reverse complement strand
GTGCCCCTGGACTGTCATCTCGAAGAGACACATGCGTAGACTCAGATATGGTGAGACTGCTTTAAGAAAGTCAGATTGACTTTATGGAGCCAGTAAAGCCCCTTAGAAATGTTGGCCTGATAACCTTGCTTAGAGAGGTCCCCTCAACCTTACCAGGTGAGTGAAGAGTACCACCTCCTGGCAGATGCAGGAACTTCAGGAAATTTGGAGGCCCTCAAAGAAGAGAGGAATTCACCCAAATCTACAAGTCTTTTTTTTTTTTGTAATTTTTTTTATTCTTATGTTAATCCCCGTACATCACATCATTAGTTTTAGATGTAGTGTTCCATGATTCATTGTTTGTGCACAACACCCAGTGCTCCATGCAGAATGCGCCCTCCTCAATACCCACCACCAGGCTAACCCATCCTCCCACCCCCCTCCCCTCTAGAACCCTCAGTTTGTTGTTCAGAGTCCATCGTCTCTCCTGGTTCGTCTACCCCTCCGCAAATCTACAAGTCTTGCAGGCGAATCTGATGGCCAATATTTGGCTTGGTTCTCGGCTTTAAAAAGGCAGTTAAAGGATCAATCTAAAATTCCTTGTAAAAAGCTCCATCAAAGCAGATTTAAAAGAAGGAAAGGAAAAAGAAAAGAGAAGAAAGACCCCATATATGGTCAATTGCTATTCTTGCTGTCCCTACGTAGATGATTGGGCCAAGTTTGTTAAAACTGGACTTGTTTTACAAACAAATTAATCTTCTTTTGGCTATCTTTGACAGGAATGAAGGTGACTTTAGAGAGAAAGATTACATTTCAATAACACACTTTTGTGAGTGTTAGATTAATTATCTTTGAACGTTTATTGTTTGCCTATAAAACTGGACTGGATCCTGGATCCTTCTGGTTTCCTTGAGTATCTGACTGTGACTCTTCAAACTAAGGTTTCCAACATTCTCCCATTCTCTCTCTTTTTTTTAATTAATTTATTTTTTTATTCTTAGGTTAATCCCCATACATTACATCATTAGTTTTAGATGAAGTATTCCATGATTCATTGTTTGTGCATAACACCCAGTGCTCCATGCAGAATGGGCCCTCCTCAATACCCACCACCAGGCTAACCCATCCTCCCACCCCCCTCCCCTCTAGAACCCTCAGTTTGTTGTTCAGAGTCCATCGTCTCTCATGGTTCGTCCGCCCCTCCGATTTCCCCCCGCTTCATTCGTCCCCTCCCGCTACCTCCTCCTCCTCCTCCTCCTTCTTCCTCCTCCTCCTCCTCTTCTTCTTCTTCTTCTTCTTTTCTCCTTCTTCTTCTTCTTCTCCTTCTTCTTCTTCTTCTTCTTCTTCTTCTTCTTCTTCTTCTTCTTCTTCTCCTTCTCTCCTTCTCCTTCTTCTTCTTCTTCTTCTTCTTCTTCTTCTTCTTCTTCTTCTTCTTCTTCTTCTCTCCTTCTTCTTCTTCTTCTTCTTCTTCTTCTTCTTCTTCTTCTTCTCTCCTTCTTCTTCTTCTTCTCTCCTTCTTCTTCTTCTTCTTCTTCTTCTTTTCTTCTTCTTCTTCTTCTCTCCTTCTTCTTCTTCTTCTTCTTCTTCTTCTTTTCTTCTTCTTCTTTTCTTCTCCTTCTTCTTTTCTTCTTCTTTTCGTCTTCTTCTTTTCTTCTCCTTCTTCTTTTCTCCTCCTCCTTTTCTCCTCCTCCTCCTCCTCCTCCTCCTCCTTCTTCTTCTTCTTCTTTTTTTCCCCTTAACATATATTGCATTATTTGTTTCAGAACATTCTCCCATTCTCTTATCTTACAATCATTAAGAACTAAAACTGTCCTTTTTCCTGAAGTCTGGCAAATGAAAGCTGGACAACTTGAAATAAATTTCAGGGAAATGACCACAATAACTCATATATAGACAATCTTTGTGCCTGTTGCTCTATGAGTCACTCAAAATGAGACATTTGAACTATACGCCAGAAAAATTAGTCAGATTGCCCCTGCCCACTCCCACTCTATTGGAGGATGCTTCAAGCCTGACATCTAGAGACCTTCTCACTGGCAGCCCTCTGGACTTAGACACCAGGTGTATCCCTTGTTCCAACCATTAACCATGTTTTCCTTTTGTTTCCATAGAAATGCCTCTTATTAACTACAAGATCACTTGCTGAATGAGGCAGAGTCTATGATCCTTAATTCCACCTTGCTGCACCTGTATTAACTCCTCTTTGGAAAATAAGAACCCATATAAATAGGGGCACCTGGCTGGCTCAGCTGGTAGAACATACGACTCTAGATCTCGGGGTTGTGAGTTCGAGCCCCACATTGAGTGTAGAGATTACTTAATAGAAATCTTTAAAGAAAAAAAAAAATAAAAAAGAACCCATGTAAATAAAATCAAACACTAAGCTACTTGGCTACCAGAAGCCCTTCACCACCACAACCTACCGCCCCCCCCCCAGGGGAGGGGCTCAGACTAATTTACTGATCTGTATTCTTGGATACCCACCGATATCAGATCAATTTGAGAGAGAATGAGAGAATTGGGTTTGACTCTACTGTTACTATTCCTTAGACTACACTTGGGGATAAAATCAATGGTGTCATGTAGTCCCAAACCATGTAGAAAAATAACCAAGTTCTCAGATAAGGAACTATCTCTGAGACCCCCTCCATTAGCACAAGGGACCAAAAATTGCGACCTGCAGTGTCTCAGATCCTTCCATTCCAAAGCCTCTACTGCACCCTAATTCAGCTTGAAGCAGTTAAATAAAGAAGGCAGACCTCTGCCCATGTGTCATAGAAATGGAATGCAGGATGGACAAGGGGAAATTTTAACAGGGAAAAATGTAGCATGTCTGACTCCCTGTTATTTTTATTCCCTTTTAACCTGTAGGTTAAAAACTTCTGTTTAGCCCTGAACATAGCCATGTTACAGCTAAGATTTACAGAAACTGTCGTTTACCCAAAACCTACCTCCCCTGAGGAGATGAAAGAATAGCCACAGCCATCATCATCCCAATTCCCTAAGACTGAGGAATGATCCTCACTTGGTGGGGGTGGGG
This sequence comes from Mirounga angustirostris, assembly GCF_029215605.1. Taxonomy (NCBI): domain Eukaryota; kingdom Metazoa; phylum Chordata; class Mammalia; order Carnivora; family Phocidae; genus Mirounga; species Mirounga angustirostris. Next base: position 17,625 of record NW_026992166.1, on the reverse strand, counting down.
GTGGGGGTGGGGGTGGGGATTGAAACCGTGCCCCATAAGGTTAATGAGGTTGATGCTAGCAGAAAGCTTAAAGCTGGTTTTTCAGGGAACTGTTTCCCCCTAGTCAGCTATTGTGTCTTTTCAGGCCCTGCTACCAAATACTGGCTGTCTCTGCAGAAGTCTGGACTCAAGGTCAACTGATAATGGCTGCAGCCTATGAAGAAGCGAGGTCCTGATTCCTTACCTGAGAAAAGGAGCCTAAGACCCCATCCAGGTTGTACCAGCTCTCAGAGCATGCCCACAGCCTCTTCTCCTTGTCCTCAGATAACCTCCTGACATCAGGGACTCAGTTTTGCCTCATTCAGATGTCAGGTCTCCACCCCGAAGTAAACATGGGAATCTATGGTACATATGTTTCCTGAATATACGTGCTCCAACTTTCGCCATGAATAATCATAAATGTCCCTGCCCTTTTCCTTTTTGAAGTTTGATTGTTTGTTTTTATTTATTTATTTCAGAGAGAGAGACACACAGAGAGAGACAGAGACAGAGAGAGAAACACACAGAGAGAGAGAGAGACAGAGAGACAGAGAGACAGAGAGACAGAGAGACAGAGAGCTTGCACGCATGGGTGGGTGGAGGGGCAGAGGGAGAGGGAGAAGACTCCCCATTGAGCAGGGAGCCCCAGAGGGGTGGGGCTCGATCCCAGCACCCTGAGATTATGACCTGAGCTGAAGGCAGATGCTCAACCGGCAGCCACCCAGGCGCCCCTCCATTCCATTTTTTTTTTTTAAAGAGATAAACATTACATACTTTATTTTTAAAAATTCATTCATTCATTCATTCATTCATTCATTCATTCATTCATTCATTTTTCATCATCTGTAGTCCCAGTGTAGGGCTTGAACTCAGGACCCTGACTGAGATCAAGAGTCATGTGCTGTTCTGACTGAGCCACCCAGGTGCTCCTTCTGTTCCATATTTTAAACAACCCTGGGATCATGGCTCAGAGTCACAGTTGGCCCAATGAGACTCACACTCACCCCTCTGTGCAGAGGTGCCATCTGTGGGGCTGGTTCCTGTTTGTCCATCTTCCTTCCTCCTCTTACTGGACAGGAAGGTGGTGTGCGAAAACAGCCAGTGACTACGTGGAATGAGACCGAGGATTTCCCTTGGGAAGCAGGTGGGAGAGGGAGGACAGGTCGATGGATAATCAATAAACTGTTTTTTTTTTTTTTTTTTAAGATTGTATTTATTTATTTATTTGACAGAGAGAGACACAGCGAGAGAGGGAACACAAGCAGGGGGAGTGGGAGAGGGAGAAGCGGGCTTCCCGCGGAGCAGGGAGCCCGATGCGGAGCTCGATCCCAGGACCCTGGGATCATGACCTGAGCCGAAGGCACATGCTTAATGACTGAGCCACCCAGGTGCCCCAACAATCAATAAACTGTTAATGTTGATTTAGAGGAGTGTGCTTGCTGGGCCCATAACTCGGTGGATGAGTTAGAACGGTCCCTGTCAGGCCTCCCTTAGCCCTTAGCCCTTAGCCCTTATCACTCCATGCTTGTGTTTGGCCTCTGACCGCTAAGATACCACCATCATGTGTTCAAGGTCCTCCTCAGACTCAGCCAGCCACACCATGCCACACCCTCCTACCTGCACACCCATCCCTGGAAGGCAGTATAGTAAGACATCATCCCCCACATTCATGATTCCCAAAGGGTTTACTGGAGTTTCGTGGGTTAGGAAAAGGAGGGGACTCTTTTTGCCCCCAGATGAGGTGAGCTCTTCAGACACCCTCTTTCCCCTTCCCCTCCTCCCTCCCTCCCTTCCCTCCCTCCCTCCCTCCCTCCCTCCCTCCCTCCCTCCCTCCCTTCCGTCCCTCCCTCCCTCCCTCCCTCATCTCTCTCCGAAGTTTGCAAGCTGCAGCCTAAGGGTTAGGGGGAGTTGAGGAAAGCCATTGAATGGAGGGAAGCTCCAGGCTCTGACTTTAACAGAAAGCTTTCTGCATTTGAATGAAGCGATTGAATGAGGCCCATTAGAATGGATCACCCTGAACGTCCCATCAGCCGCCCCAGCCCCAGCCCCAGCCCCCCCATCCCCCCCCAACTGAAGTCCTCTGGTCGAATTGGAACAGTAGGCTGGGGGGGGGGGGGGGCTGTCCATCCTAAGTTGGTAACTAGGCCCCTGGTCCATAGGGAAAAAATCACGCACGGGTACAGATGAGTTGGTAGCTCAGGCAAAGTGGTCGAAGTGTTGGCAAGGTTTCCGTGGATGAGGGGAGATTTGTTCTGGGACCACCCTCCCATATACATCTCTGGCTGAGAAGAGGACAGGGGAGCCCTGTGGGGGTGGGGGTGGGGGTGGGGGTGGGGGGGCGGGACCCAGATCTGGAGCTCGGAGTGGACTATAGCCGCTGCCTGCCCGGGTGTGTGTGCCTGGGGGGCGGGGGGGGGGGCGCTGAGGGATAAGGGCTGAGGGTGGTGGGGTCTGCTCACGCTGACTCCTGCAACTCAATTCATCCTGGGAACCTTCTGTTGTTTCTGCTGAGGTGCCAGGTGCTGTGATGACCAAAGCTAAACTCCTCTCTTTGCCTAGTTCTTAAAAGGCCTGATCCTCCTGTTATCTTGTTAAATGGACCGACCCCTGCACCCTCCCATCCTGCCAGACCCCTTGTGCAAATACTTCCACTTGAAGAGTTCTTTCTCTGAATCTAGAAAATAAACAGACAACACCCACCAGCCACACCGACCCCATTGCCACAAATACCTAGCAAAGACAAATCTAGCTGGTCTCCTTCTGCCTCAAGGCACTTTAGAGAGTCACTCTCTCAGACACACCTTAGGCTCAATTACAGGCTGCTGTCTCCCTTTCTCTGGCACAATTCCATCCCTGGAGGAGCCCCATATCGCATCTGCAGCCGTGAGCTGGAGACAGTATGCTCAAGTGACCGGGTGGTAGCACCGTAACTTTGAAATGACCTATACCCCAAGTCATCCATGAACATGGTCCCTGGAAATCTTTGACATTCACGTGCCTCTGATGAAATCCTTGCTTTGGAAACTCCAGCACCCATAGCCAATCTTGTCCATGTTCTGCTAACCTTTGCTCGCCCTCTGTTCGCCTGATATCTTGCCTGATTGTTTACAGAGAAATTAGATCCCATCCAGCAAGAGCTGAATCCGAGTCCTCTGCTCACCCCACGACGGAAAAGAATATGCACAGGCCTGCATCCCTCTTCTCCTTCTCCACCATGTCGGAAGAAAAGGTGGCCCTCCCTCCTCCCATCAGAACCCAAACCCGAGATAAGACTTAGATATAAAGGAAACCAGCATACTGTTTTGAACTCTATATACACTTGTAAAAAACGAGCAGCGGCAAGGAAACACACAAACCACCACCCCCCCCCCCACACACACAGGTGCAAGGAGGGTGCGCTGACTCGCTGAATCTCCCCCTTTTCTCCCGAGAGGCATCCCCCCCATCCCCCGCCCCCCCCCGAAGATGTCCTCCCTATGCCGGAAGGGGAGTGAGTGACGTTCTTTTCTTCCTTTTTTTTTTTTTTTAAATTATTCTTTTTAAAAGACTTTTATTTATTTGAGAGGAGGGGTGGGGGGAGGGAGGGGGGAGGGAGGGAGAGAGAGAGAGAGAGAGAGAGATTGAGAGAGAGAGAAGCAGAGTCTCCGCCGAGCAGGGAGCCCGATGTGGGGCTGGATCCCCGGACCCTGAGCTCAGGGCCTGAGCCGAAGGCAGGCGGACGGTTCACGGATTGAGCCAGCCAGGCGCCCCAGCTTTCTTGTTTCTTTGTCTGCCTGCTTGCCTGCGTGTTGGGTCTGTGGATGTCTGATGCCTGCCCTCTGATTTCGTGGGGAGGTGGGCCGTCTTTCCTCCTTCCAATGGCCTTTGCGCATTTGTCAAACTTCTGTCGGGCTTGGGCCTATCTGTTTGGGTATCTGTGGCGTTCCATCCACCGACCTGTCTCTTTTGTCTGCCAACATCACAGGGTCTCTATCGCCTCTATACATAAGCATGAAACGGGCCCGGAGAGGACGACTTTGTTTCCTGAGTTTTGTTTTGTTTTCTTCGAAATCACCATAGCGATTCTAATTCCTTTTGCCTGTCTGCTTGTGTATGTAATCTGTACACCCATCCAGTGCGGTGCTGGAACTCACGACGCCCGCCGATCAAGAGTCGCGGTCGCGTGGGCCTCCTCCGACCGAGCCAGCCAGGTGCCCTGAAATACGTGTACTTGAAAAACCAATGTGAAGCCTGCACCCGTGAACTTTTTTTTTTAAAGATTTTATTTATTTATTTGAGACAGAGAGAATGAGAGAGACAGAGAGCACATGAGAGGGGGGAAGGGTCAGAGGGAGAAGCAGACTCCCTGCCGAGCAGGGAGCCCGATGCGGGACTCGATCCCGGGACTCCGGGATCATGACCTGAGCCGAAGGCAGTCGCTTAACCAACTGAGCCACCCAGGCGCCCTTTTTTTTCTTTTCTTTTCTTTTTTTTTTTTAATAGATGCACCCGTGAAGTGTTTACTGCGAAACCTTCTTTTGATCGTCGCACTCTTGAGTGGAGGCCGTACCAGTAAAGAACGTAGTTTAGCCAACTCAGGAAGAGATCAGCTTTAAAGGAAAACCTTCTTTTCGAGTTTGTGATGTCTGGTCCTTTCTCTCAACTCGATCGATGTCCAGCCTTCAGAGCCACATTATTTGCTTGGTCTCTCTCTCTCTCTCTCTCTCTCTCTCTCTCTCTCTCTCTCGTCTGTGTTTCCTCGTGTACTTTCCTGATGCTCAGGATTTATGGTTTAGAGAGAACAGTTTTCAGCCTGGTGTGTGTGTGTGGGGGGGGGGATGTTGTGAAGTGGGATCAGGGATTCACGCGGGTAAGGAGGAGGCAAGGAGAAAGGCTTGGTTGGGAAGGAAACCATTAAAGGTCCATGTTGAAATGGTGAAGTTTATTTTATTTATTTATTTATTTATTTATTTATTTATTTATTTATTTATTTATTTATTTATTTACTTTTTAAAGATTTTATTTATTTATTTGACAGAGAGAGACAGCGAGAGAGAGAACACAGGCAGGGGGAGTGGGAGAGGGAGAAGCAGGCCTCCCGCGGAGCAGGGAGCCCGATGTGGGGCTCGATCCCAGGGCCCTGGGCTCGTCACCTGAGCCGAAGGCGGACGCTTAACGACTGAGCCACCCCCCAGGTGCCCCGAAATGGTGAAGTTCAATGTAGTAAGAGTTACCTTTAATCAAAGGAATTCTTTTTTTTTTCTTTTATTTTATTCTTATGTTAATCCCCATACATTACATCATTAGTTTTAGATGAAGTGTTCCATGATTCATTGTTTGTGCACAACACCCACTGCTCCATGCAGAATGGGCCCTCCTCAATACCCACCACCAGGCTAACCCATCCTCCCACCCCCCTCCCCTCTAGAACCCTCAGTTTGTTGTTCAGAGTCCATCGTCTCTCATGGTTCGTCTACCCCTCTGATTTCCCCCCGCTTCATTCTTCCCCTCCTGCTACCTCCTCCTCCTCCTCCTCCTCCTCCTCCTCCTCCTTCTTCTTCTTCTTCTTTTTTTTTTCTTAACATAGATTGCATTATTATTTGTTTCAGAGGTACAGATCTGAGATTCAACAGTCTTGCACAATTCACAGCGCTTACCAGAGCACACACCCTCCCCAGTGTCCATCACCCAGTCACCCCATCCCTCCCACCCCACCCCCCACTCCAACAACACTCAGTTTGTTTCCTGCGATTAAGATAATCAAAGGAATTCTTGCTGGAGGTTGCTTCTCCCCTCTCCTCCCTGGATAGGGGAGTGAAGTTTTTTCGAGGTCCCTAGTGGACACAGAAAGCGTTCAAGTGCCCCTAGCACCTATGGATGGGGCTCTGTTGCCCTCTAGTGTCCTATCCTCTGCTACTGCTGCTCGTGGTTTCCTCTGACGTCGTATTCGTCACAGGTGTGTATCTTTGATGGTTAATGCTGCTCGGTGTCGGTTGTTTGCGTGTTTGTTTTTGAAAGCTTTTTGAGTGATCATCCAGCATGGTGCTGGAACTCACGACCCCTGCAGATCAAGAGTCGCAGTCGCGTGGGCCTCCTCCGACCGGAGCCAGTCAGGTGCCCTGAAATGCGCTTAGTTGAAACAGGAAGAAAGAAAAAACAAAAAACAAAACCCAAACCATTTTTTTTTTCCCCCTTTACGAGCCAGAGGAAGTTCTACGCCTTGTTTTTGTTTTACCCTTAATAGCATGGAACAGTTCTCCTCCTCCTCCTCCTCCTCCTCCTCCTCCTCCTTCTTCTTCTTCTCCATCATCATCATCATCATCATCAATATTTAACTCTTCTAGAGCACCTCCCCCGCCCACCCCGTACTAGTGTTGGACGGCACGGATGTCCCGGAACTGGATTTCTTTAAAGATATATATTTTTACGATTTTATTGATTTATTTGACAGAGGGAGACACAGCGAGAGAGGGAACACAAGCAGGGGGAGTGGGAGAGGGAGAAGCAGGCTTCCTGCCGAGCAGGGAGCCCGATGCGGGACTCGATCCCGGGACTCCGGGATCATGACCTGAGCCGAAGGCAGTCGCTTAACCAACTGAGCCACCCAGGCGCCCTCTTTTTTTTTTTTTCTTAACATAGATTGCATTATTTGTTTCAGAGGTACAGATCTGAGATTCAACAGTCTTGCACAATTCACAGCGCTTGCCAGAGCACCTACCCTCCCCAGTGTCTATCACCCAGTCACCCCATCCCTCCCACCCCACCCCCCACTCCAGCAACCCTCAGCTTGTTTCCTGCGATTAAGAATTCCTCCTATCCGTGAGATCATAGGATACATGTCTTTCTCTGTTTGACTTATTTCACTCAACATAATACCCTCCAGTTCCATCCACGTCGTTGCCAATGGCAAGATCTCATTCCTTTTGATGGTTGCATGATATTCCATTGTATGTATATATATACCACATCTTCTTTATCCATTCATCTGTCGATGGACATCTTGGCTCTTTCCACAGTTTGGCTATCGTGGATATTGCTGCTATAAACATCGGGGTGCACGTACCCCTTCGGATCCCTATTTTTGTATCTTTGGGGTAAATACCCAGTAGTGCAATTGCTGGATCATACGGCAGCTCTAGTTTCAACTTTTTGAGGAATCTCCATACAGTTTTCCAGAGTGGCTGCACCAGCTTGCATTCCCACCAACAGTGTAGGAGGGTTCCCCTTTCTCCGCATCCCCGCCAACATCTGTCATTTCCTGACTTGTTACTTTTAGCCATTCTGACTGGTGTGAGGTGGTATCTCATTGAGGTTTTTTTTTTTTTTTTTAAGATTTTATTTATTTATTTGAGAGAGAGAGAGAGACAGAAAGAGAGCATGAGAGGGGGGAGGGTCAGGAGGATCAGAGGGAGAAGCAGACTCCCCGCTGAGCAGGGAGCCCGATGCGGGACTCGATCCTGGGACTCCAGGATCATGACCCGAGCCGAAGGCGGTCGCTTAACCAACTGAGCCACCCAGGCGCCCTCATTGAGGTTTTGATTTGGATTTCCCTGATGCTGAGCGATATTGAGCACTTTTTCATGTGTCTGTTGGCCATTTGGATGTCTTCTTTGGAAAAATGTCTGTTCATGTCTTCTGCCCATTTCTTGATTGGATTCTTTGTTCTTTGGGTGTTGAGTTGGATGAGTTCTTTATAGATTTTGGATACGAGCCCTTTATCTGATATGTCATTTGCAAATATCTTCTCCCATTCTGTCGGTTGTCTTTTGGTTTTGTGGACTGTTTCCTTTGCTTTGCAAAAGCTTTTTATCTTGATGAAGTCCCAATAGTTCATTTTTGCCTTTGCTTCCCTTGCCTTTGGCGATGTTTCTAGGAAGAAGTTGCTTTGGCTGAGGTCAAAGAGGTTGCTGCCTGTGTTCTCCTTTAGGATTTGGATGGACTCCTGTCTCACATTGAGGTCTTTCAACCATTTGGAGTCTATTTTTGTGTGTGGTGTAAGGAAATGGTCCAGTTTCATTCTTCTGCATGTGGCTATCCAATTTTCCCAACACCATTTGTTGAAGAGACTGTCTTTGTTCCATTGGACATTCTTTCCTGCTTTGTCAAAGATGAGTTGACCATAGAGTTGAGGGTCCATTTCTGGGCTCTCTATTCTGCGGAACTGGATTTCTTGAGTGAAGGACTATTTTAACTCCCTTCCTCCCCATTCCGCGCCTGCCCCCGCCCCGCCCCCCGCCCCCGCACGCACCGCCCCGCCCCGCCCCCCGCCCCCGCACGCACCGCCCCGCCCCGCCCCCGCCCCCGCACGCACCGCGCGCCCCGCCCCCCGCCCCCGCACGCCCCGCCCCGCTTGTTGGCCTTGGACGTTATCGCGTACGTGCAGAGACGGATTTGATGTGCACCTTTCTGGGGGTGTGTGTCAATCCCCCCCCCCCCTTCCTGTCCTGAGCTTTCTTCGTATGCTTCAGAGAGACCTCCTCCTCCCCTTAAAATGATAGAAGAGAGAAGGTTCATCCGTGGTGGTTGTCGGAGTACTCGCTTGGTCTCGGTTTTACGGTCCTTGCCCGCCGAAATGTGTCTTAAGTCCTCCCGGAAGCCCGGGCGCCGCAGGTGTGCCGCTGTGGGAGGCCCGTGCCCCACGAGATCGGGCGGCCGGGCGGCCGGGCTGTGCGCCTTCGCGGGCCCGCGATCCGGATCTGCCTCGTTGTTGTTCGCGCCGGTTGTCGGGTGCCACCTGGCGGCCGCTTTTAGATAGCGTGTCCCCGCCGGAGTGTCAGCGATGTCGGCAAGGGATTGTATTTGGCCGCGGTTCCCGAGGCGGAGTACCGGGAGGCCGGCGACGCTAGCGAGATCGGCCCGCTGTCTCCGGGCCACCGGCGCGACCTCCGCTCGCGGGAGATTGAGCCTCCAGGTTTGTGGGCTGGTGGTGGCGCCGCCGCCTCGCTCCCGGAGAGCCACGCTAGGGTGGCCGCCTGGACGGGTCGACCAGCACCCGCCGGTGCCCCCTCCTCCGCCCGCGGGAATGGGAGAGGCTGCGTCGGGCGCCCGGACGCCATCCGGCCCGTGGCTCCGGTCGGCCGTTGGGCCTTCCGTGTCACGCTCGGGCGGTTGGGGACCGGCCTGAGCCTTGCGGGGAAGCCCATGGATGGCGCGACGGGCCCCGCCGCGGGCACGCGTGGGGTCCCGGTCATCGGACCCGATATTTTTTTTTTTTTTTAAGGTTTTTATTTATTTATTTATTTATTTGAGAGAGAGAGAATGAGAGACAGAGAGCATGAGAGGGAGGAGGGTCAGAGGGAGAAGCAGACTCCCCGCCGAGCAGGGAGCCCGATGCGGGACTCGATCCCGGGACTCCAGGATCATGACCCGAGCCGAAGGCAGTCGCTTAACCAACTGAGCCACCCAGGCGCCCCGGACCCGATATTCTTAACAAGTTTTCCGAGGCCCGCTGCGGAGGTGGGGACCCGACCGGGTCGGGCCGGGCCGGGCCGGGCCGCGAGGGCCCCAGGGGCCCGGCTGCGGTTCCCGTTGAGGTCCGGCCTTCGGGGGGACGCCTCCGCGGCATCGCCCCCTTTCCTCAGTCCCGGCCGGGAGTCGGGGACCGGCATGGGGCGGTCCTGAGGCCCGGGGAGGAGGGCGTCCGCAGGGGCCTCCACAGAACTTGGTGAGAATTTCTAAAGTCCCGATTTGGGGACGAAAGGCGGACCCGGGGGCGGGCCTATCCGGGCCGCTCCACCTCCCGCCAAGTCCCTACTCGCTGCCGGCTGCCACCACGTTCCGGGGGTCGACCAGATGGCCCGGGGGGGGGGGGGGGGCGCGGGGGGGGCTCCGGGGGGAGACGGGGGCGATGGATTAGTGCTTGGGGCCCGTGGCCGGGACACGGTCCCAGGAGATCCCGGTGACCTGTGGCTAGGCCACGCCAGGCGGCGCGGCTATTTTCTCGCCCGAAATGAGCCCTTTTTGCCGCCAGGTAGGTGCTGGCACGTTATGTTTGGGCGATCCTCTCCTTAAGGGAGGTGGGCTTCTGGGCGTGTGGCGGGGCTCCGGGCTTGACAGGGATGCCAAGCCCGGCTCTGCCGTCGCTGGCCTGAGCCGTCCGCGTGGGCCTGTGCGCCGGCTCCTGTGCCTCCAGGTGGCCCAGGCCGTTGGTGCCGCCTCCGGTCTCCAGCACCCGAGGGCGGTTGTGGGCAGGTGGCGCGTGGGTCCTTTACCCTGTGTCCTCCACTCTGTGGGCACCCGGCTGTGGTCGTGACAACCTCCCGTCCCGCAAGGCTCCGTGCCGCGTGTCAGGCGTTCCTCTCTCTCGGGTTGTCCGGCTGTTCCTGCCCTGGGGTTTTCGAGGGGGTGCCGGTGAGGCCGAAAAAAAACAAAACAAAACAGGCTCCCCCTCGGGTTGCTGTCCTCACCGGCTTCTCCCCTCCTCGGGCTCCTCTCGGCGCTTGTGTTTTGCCAGATCGATGTGGTGCTCTCGCGCTCTCCCGGGCCGGGCCTAAGCCGCGCCAGACGAGGGACGGACGTTCATGGCGAATGGGACCGCTCTTCTCGTTCTGCCCGCGGGCCCCTCGCTCCTTCGCCTCTGCCCGCCGTGGCGGTGAGGTGGGGGGTGCGGGGGGGGTGTGTGCAGGCTCCGGCCCGACCCCGCCTTCCCGTGTTCTGCCTGACGGCGCTCGCGGGCCCGGGGTCCCCCGACGCAGCGGACACTCTCGCTTGCCTTCCCTGGCTTCGTGTGGTGCGCGGTCCTCCCCGCCACGGGGAGGGCCGTCCCGGCGCCGCGCTGCTCACGCGCTTGGGCGTGCTGAGCGCGTTGTGCGCGTGGCCCTCCGTGGTGCCCCTGGAGCGCTCCAGGTCGTCTCAGGTGCCTGAGGCCGAGTCGGTAGCGTCGTTTCCCGTTCCCAGCGAGCCCCCTCCGTCGGGCCACCGCTGTCGGTGGCGTGTCCGAGGAGCGGGTGGTGGAGTCGGTAAGGGAGGCCCACCCCGCCCCCCCCGTGGGACGCGGGTGCCTCGTCATCCCCCGCCGCAAGCTGTGCTGGTGGTGTTGTGGGGACTGGACTTGGTGGGGCGTGTGTGAGCCGGTTGCGGCGGGCCGAGCCCGCGCTCTGGCGCTTGGCCAGCCGAGGGGCTGCCGCCTTTTTTGCCTGGCATGCCGTGCTTTGTCTCTGCTCGTCGTTGCCTCGCCGGAGGCGCAAAACTCCCGGTTGGTCGGGGACGCGAGCATGGCGTGCGTGGCGTGGCGAAGGGCGGTCTCCTCCCGGGGTCCCGGCCGCGAGCGCTCAGGATTGCCTTGTGGTGCCTGTTCCTTACCGCGCGAATCCACCGCCCGCCCCCCGGAGCCCTTGGCTGTCAGGCCTTCGGAACGCCGTTCCGCGGGGCCCGGACGGGCGGGGGGGCACGATTTGGGTGGGGGCGATGCGCCCTCGGTGAGAAAGCCTTCTCTAGCGATCCGAGAGGGTGCCTTGGGGTACCGGAACCCCCCAGCCGCCGCCCCTCCTCTGCGCGTAGTGGCCACCGGTGCGGGGTGACTACCGTTGCGTGTTGGGCAGAACTTCCTCTCTGCGAGGGGTCTGACTCTGCCGGCCCCGCGGTGGGGGCCGAGCGCCGCTCTTTGCCTACCGCGGCCTGCGCCTCCCCCCTCCGAGTCGGGGGAGGGTCCCGCCGGGCCTGGCCGGCGTCCGGCGCGTGGGGGCTCCCGCGTGCGTGCGAGCGCGCGGGCGGCCGCCCTTCCTCGTGGCGTTGTCTCTCGAGGGGCTCGGGGGGCGCCCCCGCGCGTCCCGCTTCCCCGTGCCGCGCGAGCGGCTGTCTGCCCGCCCGCTCCCGTCCCGAGTCGCCGCTGGCGGTGGCGTGCCGGGCACGGGTCGGGCCGCTCTCGCCTGGGGGCGCTTCCCCCCAGGGTCGTGACTTCCGGGACGGACCGGACAGACGGAGGTTCAAGACGGGACCCCGCGGCGGGGGGGGTTCACGTGGGGTTGGGCCCCAGCAGTGTGGGGCTCGGTTCGTGGTGAGGTGCGCCAAGGGTGCTGAGGCCGGCTGGCGTCCTGGGCGTCGCGGGACCGCTCTCGTGCTGGTGGCGGTGGGATCCCGTGCACGTTTACCTGGTGGCCCGGCTTGCGTCTTCGTTGGCGCGCCCTTCCCCGAACCGGCTCTCCCCCGCACGCGCTCCCGGCCCTCGCCCGCTGTGCTTTCCCCCCCTCCCCGCCGCCGCCGACGGACTCCCGCTGCCCTTGCCTCGACCGGATGCCTGAAGGCGCGTTTGTGTCCTCGATCCGCTCTCTCGGGACCGAAACCGGCCTCGCCGCTTGTTTGGGTGTCGTCCCCTCCCCGGGCCGCTATGGCTTTTTTGGGGGGTGGTCGTCCCCAGGCGAAGTGCTCTCGGTCCCGTCGTGAGGAGGAGGAGAAGGTCCGCGCGGGGTCCGGCCTCTAGCCGGGTGGCGGGGGTGGCGTCGTTGCGCGTGCGGGAGAGTGTTCTGGGGGGCCGGCCGTGACTGCGGTGGTGTTGGTGGTGTTTCGGGGCCCGAGCCCCGCGAGGTTGCCAAGGGCCCGCCGTGGGGGCCAGGTCGGCGTCCTTGGGTGCCACGGGACCGTCCTTGTGCTTGGAGGCCTTGGGCGGTGGGACCCCGTGTTGGCCCTTGGT
>NW_026992165.1:0-20700 GCF_029215605.1 Mirounga angustirostris | reverse complement strand
AGGTTTCCCGCCAAACCTGGTGAGATTTCCAGGCAAACATGGCGAGATATCCCGCCAACCTGGTGAGATTTCGGGCCAAACCGGGGAAGGCCTCCCACCAACCCTGGCGAGACAGCCCCCAAACCTGGGGAGAGATCTCGCCAAACATCGTGAGGTATCCCGCTGGGCCTCGTCCGATACGCCAGGAAACCTGGGGTGCTATCCCTCCAAACCGCGGGAGATGTCCCTCCAAACCGCGGGAGATGTCCCGAAAACCCTTGTGACGTTCCCCGACAACCCTCTTGAGAATTGCCGCCGACCCGCGTGAGTTTCCCGGCCAAACCCCGTGAGTTTCCCGGCCAAACCTCGTGAGGTTCCCCGCCCAAGCGCATGAGTTTTCCCACCAAACCTCGTGAGTTTGCCTGCCATACGTCGCGCGTTTCCCGGCCACCCTCGTGAGCTTTCTAGCCCGACCTCCTGGGATTTCCAGCCGAACGTCGTGAGATTTCCAACCCCACCTCGTGAGATTTCCAGCCAGACCTCGTTTGCTTTGCCGCCAAACGTCCTGGGATTGCCAGCCAGACCTCGTGGGATCTGTGGCCCTGCCACTGATATCTAAGGCCAACCGCAGATGCGTCTGTCACCAATCCCCCAGTCACAAGATGGGGGAGGGTGGAGAACTAGAACTCGCCAGCAGAGCCGGCTTTGCACCCCTTAGGCAGTTAGGGAAGGCCTAGGCCAGATGTGGGCCGAACTGCTAATACCTGCGCTTTGAGAATTGCTCCCAGGCGCCACGTGAGGGAAGAAAGAAGCTGTCTCCCACCTAAATCCCTGGTATCGCAACGTCCTGCGGGAGGACTGGGGAATAAGGGAGGACTGCATTCGGAATGAACGGGCCTGGTGAATACCTCTGCACACGAAACTCGAGGGACGGAATGAGGAAAGCAGGAGGAGAAGGAGGAAGCGATTTGCCATCCTAAGCACCAAAAGTGAGCACGCACCCAAAACATGAAGGCTGATTCTGTTCAGGGCGAAACCACCCAGAAAAAGAAAAAGAAACGATACCTCTCCTTCAGCGAGACATCAGATGATCTTGGGGAAAATCTGGTGAGATCTCATACAAATCTCGTGAGATCTCGGCCCATTTCTGGAGACGTAGGCCCGAAAATCCTTCGCACCTGTGGCAAACTCCCTGGTCCTTGGCTGGATCGTTTAGGCCCTCTGGAGCAGGGATGGCTGGTGTTCCTAATGGAAACAGTGAATACACATGGAAGGGTTGGGCGGAATTCTCCTTTCCTAATGGTTCACAGGCAGCCCTTGAGAAAGGCACAGTGTGTCTCCCACCTCAAACCATGTTGGTCAGCATCCTGGCCCTTCGGCATCTAAACCATCGGTGGGCCAGCTGGATGCTTATTCCTCCAAGGGATTTGTCCACATGGAAGCGCTGGGCAGAATTGTCCTTTCCTAATCGGGCCCAGGAATGCCTTGAGAGAGACACAAAGTTTCTCACCCCTCAATCCCTGGTGTTTCAGCATCCTGGCTCTAAGGCATCGGAACCACTGATGGGCCAGGTGCACGCTTCTTCACGGAAGCGATTGATACGGATGGAAGTGTCGGGCAGATTCCTGTTTTCCTACGTCGTCCCAGGAATGCCCTTCGGAAAGGCACAGCATGGAAGTGGTGGCGAGAATTCCACTTTCCTCATGTGTCACAGACATGGCCCTTGGAAAGACACCAAGTGCCTCACACCGAAATCCCCGTTGTTTCAGCATCCTGGCTCTAAAGCAGTTAAGAAGGGCCGGTACGGGGGCCAGGCGGATGCTGACTCACACTCATCCAGACGTGTGAGAAGCAGGAGAGTGGAGGGGGAAAGAAGGAACCACGGTCCCCATTGCAGGATGGTGAGCATAGAGGCAGGCCCCGTGGGGGCTCTTCCCAGCTCTCAATACCTTAATGCTCTCTGCAGTAGCCTCAGAAGGCCCTCGACATGAAAGAAAATAGACCTCTTTCCTTCACCGTACCTCCGTGATTTGGGAGGGAAATCTCATGTGACGCCAAGCCAAGCTTTTAGATCTCACCCATATCGAGCCAGTTCTCACGGAAATTTCACCAGATCCGTCCAAATCACGTGAGATCTCACCCACACGTCCGGAGACCTCTAGCCATACATCCCGATATGTCATCCTCAGCTCATGAGGTTTCTCTCCAGACCCGGGAAGAACTCATCCACACCTCGGAGATAGCGAGCCCGGCCTCGCGAGATCTCACCCAAATCTTCTGATATGTCAGGCTCAGCTCTTGTCTTCTGTGGCCAAAACTTGATGCATCTGTGACCAATCACCCAGGCTCTGGGGGCGGTGGTGTGGGGAAATGGCCCTCCCCAGCCCAGACTGCTTTGAGCCACTTCGGTGCTTAGGGATGGCACATTCCAGAAGTGTGCACAACGTCCAATAGCTCCAGTGGTCGAAATACTCCCAGGCACACCAGGAGGGAATCAACAATTTGTCTCCCACGTCAATCCCTGGAATCGCAACATCTTTGACGTGGGGGTAATAAGGGAGCCCTGAAAACAGAAGGAGCAGGCCTGCTGAAGCGTTTTTCACACTCAACCCGAAGGACGGAGTGAGGAAGGCAGGAACAGGAGGGAAAAGCAATGCGCCACCCCAGGCACGAGAAGGTGGCACCCATTGATAACGTTCAGGATGACTCTCTTGAGCGCACAACCAGCCAGAAAAAGACAAAGAAGAGACACCTCTTCTTTAGCCAGAGATCACCTGATCCTGGGGAAAATCTTGGGACGTCTCATTGAAATCTGTGGAGATCACGGCGCATTTAGGGAGATCCAGGGCCAAAAACCGTTCGCCCGTGGGGCAAACTTGCTGGCCCCTGGGCGGATCTCGTAACCCGTACGTAGCAGGGATTGCTGTGCTCCCAGTGTCCGTAGGGAACCCACACGGAGGGGTTGGGCAGCAGTCAACTTTCCTCACTGGTCCCAGGCATGCCCTTCAAGAAGACACACAGGGTGTCTCCCTCAATCCCTGTTGTTTCAGCATCCTGGCTCTAAAGCAGGTAAGAAAGGAGCTTGGATGCGGGATGAATGGGCCAGGGCAAAGCTCCTTCACACTCACGGCGAGGTGACCGGCACAGGAGAGCAGGAGGGGAAACCAGAAGCCAAAGGGCCCACTGCAGGACGGTGAGAACGGAGGCAGGCCCGTGGGGGCTTTCCCTGGCTCTCCACACCTTAAAGCTCGGTGCACTAGCCACACAACACCGCGGAAATGTTGAAAGAATCTATACCTCTTGCCTTCCCCGGACCTCAGGTGATTTGGGGATCAATCTGCTGAGGTGACAGCCCGGCTCTTGCGAGATCTCAGGGAAATCTCGCCAGATCTTATGGAAATCTCACCAGACTCGGTCCAAATCAGGTGAGATCTCCCGCCCAACCCGTGAGATTTCCCGCCCAACCCGGTGAGGTTTCCCGCCAAACCTGGTGAGATTTCCAGGCAAACATGGCGAGATATCCCGCCAACCTGGTGAGATTTCGGGCCAAACCGGGGAAGGCCTCCCACCAACCCTGGCGAGACAGCCCCCAAACCTGGGGAGAGATCTCGCCAAACATCGTGAGGTATCCCGCTGGGCCTCGTCCGATACGCCAGGAAACCTGGGGTGCTATCCCTCCAAACCGCGGGAGATGTCCCTCCAAACCGCGGGAGATGTCCCGAAAACCCTTGTGACGTTCCCCGACAACCCTCTTGAGAATTGCCGCCGACCCGCGTGAGTTTCCCGGCCAAACCCCGTGAGTTTCCCGGCCAAACCTCGTGAGGTTCCCCGCCCAAGCGCATGAGTTTTCCCACCAAACCTCGTGAGTTTGCCTGCCATACGTCGCGCGTTTCCCGGCCACCCTCGTGAGCTTTCTAGCCCGACCTCCTGGGATTTCCAGCCGAACGTCGTGAGATTTCCAACCCCACCTCGTGAGATTTCCAGCCAGACCTCGTTTGCTTTGCCGCCAAACGTCCTGGGATTGCCAGCCAGACCTCGTGGGATCTGTGGCCCTGCCACTGATATCTAAGGCCAACCGCAGATGCGTCTGTCACCAATCCCCCAGTCACAAGATGGGGGAGGGTGGAGAACTAGAACTCGCCAGCAGAGCCGGCTTTGCACCCCTTAGGCAGTTAGGGAAGGCCTAGGCCAGATGTGGGCCGAACTGCTAATACCTGCGCTTTGAGAATTGCTCCCAGGCGCCACGTGAGGGAAGAAAGAAGCTGTCTCCCACCTAAATCCCTGGTATCGCAACGTCCTGCGGGAGGACTGGGGAATAAGGGAGGACTGCATTCGGAATGAACGGGCCTGGTGAATACCTCTGCACACGAAACTCGAGGGACGGAATGAGGAAAGCAGGAGGAGAAGGAGGAAGCGATTTGCCATCCTAAGCACCAAAAGTGAGCACGCACCCAAAACATGAAGGCTGATTCTGTTCAGGGCGAAACCACCCAGAAAAAGAAAAAGAAACGATACCTCTCCTTCAGCGAGACATCAGATGATCTTGGGGAAAATCTGGTGAGATCTCATACAAATCTCGTGAGATCTCGGCCCATTTCTGGAGACGTAGGCCCGAAAATCCTTCGCACCTGTGGCAAACTCCCTGGTCCTTGGCTGGATCGTTTAGGCCCTCTGGAGCAGGGATGGCTGGTGTTCCTAATGGAAACAGTGAATACACATGGAAGGGTTGGGCGGAATTCTCCTTTCCTAATGGTTCACAGGCAGCCCTTGAGAAAGGCACAGTGTGTCTCCCACCTCAAACCATGTTGGTCAGCATCCTGGCCCTTCGGCATCTAAACCATCGGTGGGCCAGCTGGATGCTTATTCCTCCAAGGGATTTGTCCACATGGAAGCGCTGGGCAGAATTGTCCTTTCCTAATCGGGCCCAGGAATGCCTTGAGAGAGACACAAAGTTTCTCACCCCTCAATCCCTGGTGTTTCAGCATCCTGGCTCTAAGGCATCGGAACCACTGATGGGCCAGGTGCACGCTTCTTCACGGAAGCGATTGATACGGATGGAAGTGTCGGGCAGATTCCTGTTTTCCTACGTCGTCCCAGGAATGCCCTTCGGAAAGGCACAGCATGGAAGTGGTGGCGAGAATTCCACTTTCCTCATGTGTCACAGACATGGCCCTTGGAAAGACACCAAGTGCCTCACACCGAAATCCCCGTTGTTTCAGCATCCTGGCTCTAAAGCAGTTAAGAAGGGCCGGTACGGGGGCCAGGCGGATGCTGACTCACACTCATCCAGACGTGTGAGAAGCAGGAGAGTGGAGGGGGAAAGAAGGAACCACGGTCCCCATTGCAGGATGGTGAGCATAGAGGCAGGCCCCGTGGGGGCTCTTCCCAGCTCTCAATACCTTAATGCTCTCTGCAGTAGCCTCAGAAGGCCCTCGACATGAAAGAAAATAGACCTCTTTCCTTCACCGTACCTCCGTGATTTGGGAGGGAAATCTCATGTGACGCCAAGCCAAGCTTTTAGATCTCACCCATATCGAGCCAGTTCTCACGGAAATTTCACCAGATCCGTCCAAATCACGTGAGATCTCACCCACACGTCCGGAGACCTCTAGCCATACATCCCGATATGTCATCCTCAGCTCATGAGGTTTCTCTCCAGACCCGGGAAGAACTCATCCACACCTCGGAGATAGCGAGCCCGGCCTCGCGAGATCTCACCCAAATCTTCTGATATGTCAGGCTCAGCTCTTGTCTTCTGTGGCCAAAACTTGATGCATCTGTGACCAATCACCCAGGCTCTGGGGGCGGTGGTGTGGGGAAATGGCCCTCCCCAGCCCAGACTGCTTTGAGCCACTTCGGTGCTTAGGGATGGCACATTCCAGAAGTGTGCACAACGTCCAATAGCTCCAGTGGTCGAAATACTCCCAGGCACACCAGGAGGGAATCAACAATTTGTCTCCCACGTCAATCCCTGGAATCGCAACATCTTTGACGTGGGGGTAATAAGGGAGCCCTGAAAACAGAAGGAGCAGGCCTGCTGAAGCGTTTTTCACACTCAACCCGAAGGACGGAGTGAGGAAGGCAGGAACAGGAGGGAAAAGCAATGCGCCACCCCAGGCACGAGAAGGTGGCACCCATTGATAACGTTCAGGATGACTCTCTTGAGCGCACAACCAGCCAGAAAAAGACAAAGAAGAGACACCTCTTCTTTAGCCAGAGATCACCTGATCCTGGGGAAAATCTTGGGACGTCTCATTGAAATCTGTGGAGATCACGGCGCATTTAGGGAGATCCAGGGCCAAAAACCGTTCGCCCGTGGGGCAAACTTGCTGGCCCCTGGGCGGATCTCGTAACCCGTACGTAGCAGGGATTGCTGTGCTCCCAGTGTCCGTAGGGAACCCACACGGAGGGGTTGGGCAGCAGTCAACTTTCCTCACTGGTCCCAGGCATGCCCTTCAAGAAGACACACAGGGTGTCTCCCTCAATCCCTGTTGTTTCAGCATCCTGGCTCTAAAGCAGGTAAGAAAGGAGCTTGGATGCGGGATGAATGGGCCAGGGCAAAGCTCCTTCACACTCACGGCGAGGTGACCGGCACAGGAGAGCAGGAGGGGAAACCAGAAGCCAAAGGGCCCACTGCAGGACGGTGAGAACGGAGGCAGGCCCGTGGGGGCTTTCCCTGGCTCTCCACACCTTAAAGCTCGGTGCACTAGCCACACAACACCGCGGAAATGTTGAAAGAATCTATACCTCTTGCCTTCCCCGGACCTCAGGTGATTTGGGGATCAATCTGCTGAGGTGACAGCCCGGCTCTTGCGAGATCTCAGGGAAATCTCGCCAGATCTTATGGAAATCTCACCAGACTCGGTCCAAATCAGGTGAGATCTCCCGCCCAACCCGTGAGATTTCCCGCCCAACCCGGTGAGGTTTCCCGCCAAACCTGGTGAGATTTCCAGGCAAACATGGCGAGATATCCCGCCAACCTGGTGAGATTTCGGGCCAAACCGGGGAAGGCCTCCCACCAACCCTGGCGAGACAGCCCCCAAACCTGGGGAGAGATCTCGCCAAACATCGTGAGGTATCCCGCTGGGCCTCGTCCGATACGCCAGGAAACCTGGGGTGCTATCCCTCCAAACCGCGGGAGATGTCCCTCCAAACCGCGGGAGATGTCCCGAAAACCCTTGTGACGTTCCCCGACAACCCTCTTGAGAATTGCCGCCGACCCGCGTGAGTTTCCCGGCCAAACCCCGTGAGTTTCCCGGCCAAACCTCGTGAGGTTCCCCGCCCAAGCGCATGAGTTTTCCCACCAAACCTCGTGAGTTTGCCTGCCATACGTCGCGCGTTTCCCGGCCACCCTCGTGAGCTTTCTAGCCCGACCTCCTGGGATTTCCAGCCGAACGTCGTGAGATTTCCAACCCCACCTCGTGAGATTTCCAGCCAGACCTCGTTTGCTTTGCCGCCAAACGTCCTGGGATTGCCAGCCAGACCTCGGGGGATCTGTGGCCCTGCCACTGATATCTAAGGCCAACCGCAGATGCGTCTGTCACCAATCCGCCAGTCACAAGATGGGGGAGGGTGGAGAACTAGAACTCGCCAGCAGAGCCGGCTTTGCACCCCTTAGGCAGTTAGGGAAGGCCTAGGCCAGATGTGGGCCGAACTGCTAATACCTGCGCTTTGAGAATTGCTCCCAGGCGCCACGTGAGGGAAGAAAGAAGCTGTCTCCCACCTAAATCCCTGGTATCGCAACGTCCTGCGGGAGGACTGGGGAATAAGGGAGGACTGCATTCGGAATGAACGGGCCTGGTGAATACCTCTGCACACGAAACTCGAGGGACGGAATGAGGAAAGCAGGAGGAGAAGGAGGAAGCGATTTGCCATCCTAAGCACCAAAAGTGAGCACGCACCCAAAACATGAAGGCTGATTCTGTTCAGGGCGAAACCACCCAGAAAAAGAAAAAGAAACGATACCTCTCCTTCAGCGAGACATCAGATGATCTTGGGGAAAATCTGGTGAGATCTCATACAAATCTCGTGAGATCTCGGCCCATTTCTGGAGACGTAGGCCCGAAAATCCTTCGCACCTGTGGCAAACTCCCTGGTCCTTGGCTGGATCGTTTAGGCCCTCTGGAGCAGGGATGGCTGGTGTTCCTAATGGAAACAGTGAATACACATGGAAGGGTTGGGCGGAATTCTCCTTTCCTAATGGTTCACAGGCAGCCCTTGAGAAAGGCACAGTGTGTCTCCCACCTCAAACCATGTTGGTCAGCATCCTGGCCCTTCGGCATCTAAACCATCGGTGGGCCAGCTGGATGCTTATTCCTCCAAGGGATTTGTCCACATGGAAGCGCTGGGCAGAATTGTCCTTTCCTAATCGGGCCCAGGAATGCCTTGAGAGAGACACAAAGTTTCTCACCCCTCAATCCCTGGTGTTTCAGCATCCTGGCTCTAAGGCATCGGAACCACTGATGGGCCAGGTGCACGCTTCTTCACGGAAGCGATTGATACGGATGGAAGTGTCGGGCAGATTCCTGTTTTCCTACGTCGTCCCAGGAATGCCCTTCGGAAAGGCACAGCATGGAAGTGGTGGCGAGAATTCCACTTTCCTCATGTGTCACAGACATGGCCCTTGGAAAGACACCAAGTGCCACACACCGAAATCCCCGTTGTTTCAGCATCCTGGCTCTAAAGCAGTTAAGAAGGGCCGGTACGGGGGCCAGGCGGATGCTGACTCACACTCATCCAGACGTGTGAGAAGCAGGAGAGTGGAGGGGGAAAGAAGGAACCACGGTCCCCATTGCAGGATGGTGAGCATAGAGGCAGGCCCCGTGGGGGCTCTTCCCAGCTCTCAATACCTTAATGCTCTCTGCAGTAGCCTCAGAAGGCCCTCGACATGAAAGAAAATAGACCTCTTTCCTTCACCGTACCTCCGTGATTTGGGAGGGAAATCTCATGTGACGCCAAGCCAAGCTTTTAGATCTCACCCATATCGAGCCAGTTCTCACGGAAATTTCACCAGATCCGTCCAAATCACGTGAGATCTCACCCACACGTCCGGAGACCTCTAGCCATACATCCCGATATGTCATCCTCAGCTCATGAGGTTTCTCTCCAGACCCGGGAAGAACTCATCCACACCTCGGAGATAGCGAGCCCGGCCTCGCGAGATCTCACCCAAATCTTCTGATATGTCAGGCTCAGCTCTTGTCTTCTGTGGCCAAAACTTGATGCATCTGTGACCAATCACCCAGGCTCTGGGGGCGGTGGTGTGGGGAAATGGCCCTCCCCAGCCCAGACTGCTTTGAGCCACTTCGGTGCTTAGGGATGGCACATTCCAGAAGTGTGCACAACGTCCAATAGCTCCAGTGGTCGAAATACTCCCAGGCACACCAGGAGGGAATCAACAATTTGTCTCCCACGTCAATCCCTGGAATCGCAACATCTTTGACGTGGGGGTAATAAGGGAGCCCTGAAAACAGAAGGAGCAGGCCTGCTGAAGCGTTTTTCACACTCAACCCGAAGGACGGAGTGAGGAAGGCAGGAACAGGAGGGAAAAGCAATGCGCCACCCCAGGCACGAGAAGGTGGCACCCATTGATAACGTTCAGGATGACTCTCTTGAGCGCACAACCAGCCAGAAAAAGACAAAGAAGAGACACCTCTTCTTTAGCCAGAGATCACCTGATCCTGGGGAAAATCTTGGGACGTCTCATTGAAATCTGTGGAGATCACGGCGCATTTAGGGAGATCCAGGGCCAAAAACCGTTCGCCCGTGGGGCAAACTTGCTGGCCCCTGGGCGGATCTCGTAACCCGTACGTAGCAGGGATTGCTGTGCTCCCAGTGTCCGTAGGGAACCCACACGGAGGGGTTGGGCAGCAGTCAACTTTCCTCACTGGTCCCAGGCATGCCCTTCAAGAAGACACACAGGGTGTCTCCCTCAATCCCTGTTGTTTCAGCATCCTGGCTCTAAAGCAGGTAAGAAAGGAGCTTGGATGCGGGATGAATGGGCCAGGGCAAAGCTCCTTCACACTCACGGCGAGGTGACCGGCACAGGAGAGCAGGAGGGGAAACCAGAAGCCAAAGGGCCCACTGCAGGACGGTGAGAACGGAGGCAGGCCCGTGGGGGCTTTCCCTGGCTCTCCACACCTTAAAGCTCGGTGCACTAGCCACACAACACCGCGGAAATGTTGAAAGAATCTATACCTCTTGCCTTCCCCGGACCTCAGGTGATTTGGGGATCAATCTGCTGAGGTGACAGCCCGGCTCTTGCGAGATCTCAGGGAAATCTCGCCAGATCTTATGGAAATCTCACCAGACTCGGTCCAAATCAGGTGAGATCTCCCGCCCAACCCGTGAGATTTCCCGCCCAACCCGGTGAGGTTTCCCGCCAAACCTGGTGAGATTTCCAGGCAAACATGGCGAGATATCCCGCCAACCTGGTGAGATTTCGGGCCAAACCGGGGAAGGCCTCCCACCAACCCTGGCGAGACAGCCCCCAAACCTGGGGAGAGATCTCGCCAAACATCGTGAGGTATCCCGCTGGGCCTCGTCCGATACGCCAGGAAACCTGGGGTGCTATCCCTCCAAACCGCGGGAGATGTCCCTCCAAACCGCGGGAGATGTCCCGAAAACCCTTGTGACGTTCCCCGACAACCCTCTTGAGAATTGCCGCCGACCCGCGTGAGTTTCCCGGCCAAACCCCGTGAGTTTCCCGGCCAAACCTCGTGAGGTTCCCCGCCCAAGCGCATGAGTTTTCCCACCAAACCTCGTGAGTTTGCCTGCCATACGTCGCGCGTTTCCCGGCCACCCTCGTGAGCTTTCTAGCCCGACCTCCTGGGATTTCCAGCCGAACGTCGTGAGATTTCCAACCCCACCTCGTGAGATTTCCAGCCAGACCTCGTTTGCTTTGCCGCCAAACGTCCTGGGATTGCCAGCCAGACCTCGGGGGATCTGTGGCCCTGCCACTGATATCTAAGGCCAACCGCAGATGCGTCTGTCACCAATCCGCCAGTCACAAGATGGGGGAGGGTGGAGAACTAGAACTCGCCAGCAGAGCCGGCTTTGCACCCCTTAGGCAGTTAGGGAAGGCCTAGGCCAGATGTGGGCCGAACTGCTAATACCTGCGCTTTGAGAATTGCTCCCAGGCGCCACGTGAGGGAAGAAAGAAGCTGTCTCCCACCTAAATCCCTGGTATCGCAACGTCCTGCGGGAGGACTGGGGAATAAGGGAGGACTGCATTCGGAATGAACGGGCCTGGTGAATACCTCTGCACACGAAACTCGAGGGACGGAATGAGGAAAGCAGGAGGAGAAGGAGGAAGCGATTTGCCATCCTAAGCACCAAAAGTGAGCACGCACCCAAAACATGAAGGCTGATTCTGTTCAGGGCGAAACCACCCAGAAAAAGAAAAAGAAACGATACCTCTCCTTCAGCGAGACATCAGATGATCTTGGGGAAAATCTGGTGAGATCTCATACAAATCTCGTGAGATCTCGGCCCATTTCTGGAGACGTAGGCCCGAAAATCCTTCGCACCTGTGGCAAACTCCCTGGTCCTTGGCTGGATCGTTTAGGCCCTCTGGAGCAGGGATGGCTGGTGTTCCTAATGGAAACAGTGAATACACATGGAAGGGTTGGGCGGAATTCTCCTTTCCTAATGGTTCACAGGCAGCCCTTGAGAAAGGCACAGTGTGTCTCCCACCTCAAACCATGTTGGTCAGCATCCTGGCCCTTCGGCATCTAAACCATCGGTGGGCCAGCTGGATGCTTATTCCTCCAAGGGATTTGTCCACATGGAAGCGCTGGGCAGAATTGTCCTTTCCTAATCGGGCCCAGGAATGCCTTGAGAGAGACACAAAGTTTCTCACCCCTCAATCCCTGGTGTTTCAGCATCCTGGCTCTAAGGCATCGGAACCACTGATGGGCCAGGTGCACGCTTCTTCACGGAAGCGATTGATACGGATGGAAGTGTCGGGCAGATTCCTGTTTTCCTACGTCGTCCCAGGAATGCCCTTCGGAAAGGCACAGCATGGAAGTGGTGGCGAGAATTCCACTTTCCTCATGTGTCACAGACATGGCCCTTGGAAAGACACCAAGTGCCACACACCGAAATCCCCGTTGTTTCAGCATCCTGGCTCTAAAGCAGTTAAGAAGGGCCGGTACGGGGGCCAGGCGGATGCTGACTCACACTCATCCAGACGTGTGAGAAGCAGGAGAGTGGAGGGGGAAAGAAGGAACCACGGTCCCCATTGCAGGATGGTGAGCATAGAGGCAGGCCCCGTGGGGGCTCTTCCCAGCTCTCAATACCTTAATGCTCTCTGCAGTAGCCTCAGAAGGCCCTCGACATGAAAGAAAATAGACCTCTTTCCTTCACCGTACCTCCGTGATTTGGGAGGGAAATCTCATGTGACGCCAAGCCAAGCTTTTAGATCTCACCCATATCGAGCCAGTTCTCACGGAAATTTCACCAGATCCGTCCAAATCACGTGAGATCTCACCCACACGTCCGGAGACCTCTAGCCATACATCCCGATATGTCATCCTCAGCTCATGAGGTTTCTCTCCAGACCCGGGAAGAACTCATCCACACCTCGGAGATAGCGAGCCCGGCCTCGCGAGATCTCACCCAAATCTTCTGATATGTCAGGCTCAGCTCTTGTCTTCTGTGGCCAAAACTTGATGCATCTGTGACCAATCACCCAGGCTCTGGGGGCGGTGGTGTGGGGAAATGGCCCTCCCCAGCCCAGACTGCTTTGAGCCACTTCGGTGCTTAGGGATGGCACATTCCAGAAGTGTGCACAACGTCCAATAGCTCCAGTGGTCGAAATACTCCCAGGCACACCAGGAGGGAATCAACAATTTGTCTCCCACGTCAATCCCTGGAATCGCAACATCTTTGACGTGGGGGTAATAAGGGAGCCCTGAAAACAGAAGGAGCAGGCCTGCTGAAGCGTTTTTCACACTCAACCCGAAGGACGGAGTGAGGAAGGCAGGAACAGGAGGGAAAAGCAATGCGCCACCCCAGGCACGAGAAGGTGGCACCCATTGATAACGTTCAGGATGACTCTCTTGAGCGCACAACCAGCCAGAAAAAGACAAAGAAGAGACACCTCTTCTTTAGCCAGAGATCACCTGATCCTGGGGAAAATCTTGGGACGTCTCATTGAAATCTGTGGAGATCACGGCGCATTTAGGGAGATCCAGGGCCAAAAACCGTTCGCCCGTGGGGCAAACTTGCTGGCCCCTGGGCGGATCTCGTAACCCGTACGTAGCAGGGATTGCTGTGCTCCCAGTGTCCGTAGGGAACCCACACGGAGGGGTTGGGCAGCAGTCAACTTTCCTCACTGGTCCCAGGCATGCCCTTCAAGAAGACACACAGGGTGTCTCCCTCAATCCCTGTTGTTTCAGCATCCTGGCTCTAAAGCAGGTAAGAAAGGAGCTTGGATGCGGGATGAATGGGCCAGGGCAAAGCTCCTTCACACTCACGGCGAGGTGACCGGCACAGGAGAGCAGGAGGGGAAACCAGAAGCCAAAGGGCCCACTGCAGGACGGTGAGAACGGAGGCAGGCCCGTGGGGGCTTTCCCTGGCTCTCCACACCTTAAAGCTCGGTGCACTAGCCACACAACACCGCGGAAATGTTGAAAGAATCTATACCTCTTGCCTTCCCCGGACCTCAGGTGATTTGGGGATCAATCTGCTGAGGTGACAGCCCGGCTCTTGCGAGATCTCAGGGAAATCTCGCCAGATCTTATGGAAATCTCACCAGACTCGGTCCAAATCAGGTGAGATCTCCCGCCCAACCCGTGAGATTTCCCGCCCAACCCGGTGAGGTTTCCCGCCAAACCTGGTGAGATTTCCAGGCAAACATGGCGAGATATCCCGCCAACCTGGTGAGATTTCGGGCCAAACCGGGGAAGGCCTCCCACCAACCCTGGCGAGACAGCCCCCAAACCTGGGGAGAGATCTCGCCAAACATCGTGAGGTATCCCGCTGGGCCTCGTCCGATACGCCAGGAAACCTGGGGTGCTATCCCTCCAAACCGCGGGAGATGTCCCTCCAAACCGCGGGAGATGTCCCGAAAACCCTTGTGACGTTCCCCGACAACCCTCTTGAGAATTGCCGCCGACCCGCGTGAGTTTCCCGGCCAAACCCCGTGAGTTTCCCGGCCAAACCTCGTGAGGTTCCCCGCCCAAGCGCATGAGTTTTCCCACCAAACCTCGTGAGTTTGCCTGCCATACGTCGCGCGTTTCCCGGCCACCCTCGTGAGCTTTCTAGCCCGACCTCCTGGGATTTCCAGCCGAACGTCGTGAGATTTCCAACCCCACCTCGTGAGATTTCCAGCCAGACCTCGTTTGCTTTGCCGCCAAACGTCCTGGGATTGCCAGCCAGACCTCGGGGGATCTGTGGCCCTGCCACTGATATCTAAGGCCAACCGCAGATGCGTCTGTCACCAATCCCCCAGTCACAAGATGGGGGAGGGTGGAGAACTAGAACTCGCCAGCAGAGCCGGCTTTGCACCCCTTAGGCAGTTAGGGAAGGCCTAGGCCAGATGTGGGCCGAACTGCTAATACCTGCGCTTTGAGAATTGCTCCCAGGCGCCACGTGAGGGAAGAAAGAAGCTGTCTCCCACCTAAATCCCTGGTATCGCAACGTCCTGCGGGAGGACTGGGGAATAAGGGAGGACTGCATTCGGAATGAACGGGCCTGGTGAATACCTCTGCACACGAAACTCGAGGGACGGAATGAGGAAAGCAGGAGGAGAAGGAGGAAGCGATTTGCCATCCTAAGCACCAAAAGTGAGCACGCACCCAAAACATGAAGGCTGATTCTGTTCAGGGCGAAACCACCCAGAAAAAGAAAAAGAAACGATACCTCTCCTTCAGCGAGACATCAGATGATCTTGGGGAAAATCTGGTGAGATCTCATACAAATCTCGTGAGATCTCGGCCCATTTCTGGAGACGTAGGCCCGAAAATCCTTCGCACCTGTGGCAAACTCCCTGGTCCTTGGCTGGATCGTTTAGGCCCTCTGGAGCAGGGATGGCTGGTGTTCCTAATGGAAACAGTGAATACACATGGAAGGGTTGGGCGGAATTCTCCTTTCCTAATGGTTCACAGGCAGCCCTTGAGAAAGGCACAGTGTGTCTCCCACCTCAAACCATGTTGGTCAGCATCCTGGCCCTTCGGCATCTAAACCATCGGTGGGCCAGCTGGATGCTTATTCCTCCAAGGGATTTGTCCACATGGAAGCGCTGGGCAGAATTGTCCTTTCCTAATCGGGCCCAGGAATGCCTTGAGAGAGACACAAAGTTTCTCACCCCTCAATCCCTGGTGTTTCAGCATCCTGGCTCTAAGGCATCGGAACCACTGATGGGCCAGGTGCACGCTTCTTCACGGAAGCGATTGATACGGATGGAAGTGTCGGGCAGATTCCTGTTTTCCTACGTCGTCCCAGGAATGCCCTTCGGAAAGGCACAGCATGGAAGTGGTGGCGAGAATTCCACTTTCCTCATGTGTCACAGACATGGCCCTTGGAAAGACACCAAGTGCCACACACCGAAATCCCCGTTGTTTCAGCATCCTGGCTCTAAAGCAGTTAAGAAGGGCCGGTACGGGGGCCAGGCGGATGCTGACTCACACTCATCCAGACGTGTGAGAAGCAGGAGAGTGGAGGGGGAAAGAAGGAACCACGGTCCCCATTGCAGGATGGTGAGCATAGAGGCAGGCCCCGTGGGGGCTCTTCCCAGCTCTCAATACCTTAATGCTCTCTGCAGTAGCCTCAGAAGGCCCTCGACATGAAAGAAAATAGACCTCTTTCCTTCACCGTACCTCCGTGATTTGGGAGGGAAATCTCATGTGACGCCAAGCCAAGCTTTTAGATCTCACCCATATCGAGCCAGTTCTCACGGAAATTTCACCAGATCCGTCCAAATCACGTGAGATCTCACCCACACGTCCGGAGACCTCTAGCCATACATCCCGATATGTCATCCTCAGCTCATGAGGTTTCTCTCCAGACCCGGGAAGAACTCATCCACACCTCGGAGATAGCGAGCCCGGCCTCGCGAGATCTCACCCAAATCTTCTGATATGTCAGGCTCAGCTCTTGTCTTCTGTGGCCAAAACTTGATGCATCTGTGACCAATCACCCAGGCTCTGGGGGCGGTGGTGTGGGGAAATGGCCCTCCCCAGCCCAGACTGCTTTGAGCCACTTCGGTGCTTAGGGATGGCACATTCCAGAAGTGTGCACAACGTCCAATAGCTCCAGTGGTCGAAATACTCCCAGGCACACCAGGAGGGAATCAACAATTTGTCTCCCACGTCAATCCCTGGAATCGCAACATCTTTGACGTGGGGGTAATAAGGGAGCCCTGAAAACAGAAGGAGCAGGCCTGCTGAAGCGTTTTTCACACTCAACCCGAAGGACGGAGTGAGGAAGGCAGGAACAGGAGGGAAAAGCAATGCGCCACCCCAGGCACGAGAAGGTGGCACCCATTGATAACGTTCAGGATGACTCTCTTGAGCGCACAACCAGCCAGAAAAAGACAAAGAAGAGACACCTCTTCTTTAGCCAGAGATCACCTGATCCTGGGGAAAATCTTGGGACGTCTCATTGAAATCTGTGGAGATCACGGCGCATTTAGGGAGATCCAGGGCCAAAAACCGTTCGCCCGTGGGGCAAACTTGCTGGCCCCTGGGCGGATCTCGTAACCCGTACGTAGCAGGGATTGCTGTGCTCCCAGTGTCCGTAGGGAACCCACACGGAGGGGTTGGGCAGCAGTCAACTTTCCTCACTGGTCCCAGGCATGCCCTTCAAGAAGACACACAGGGTGTCTCCCTCAATCCCTGTTGTTTCAGCATCCTGGCTCTAAAGCAGGTAAGAAAGGAGCTTGGATGCGGGATGAATGGGCCAGGGCAAAGCTCCTTCACACTCACGGCGAGGTGACCGGCACAGGAGAGCAGGAGGGGAAACCAGAAGCCAAAGGGCCCACTGCAGGACGGTGAGAACGGAGGCAGGCCCGTGGGGGCTTTCCCTGGCTCTCCACACCTTAAAGCTCGGTGCACTAGCCACACAACACCGCGGAAATGTTGAAAGAATCTATACCTCTTGCCTTCCCCGGACCTCAGGTGATTTGGGGATCAATCTGCTGAGGTGACAGCCCGGCTCTTGCGAGATCTCAGGGAAATCTCGCCAGATCTTATGGAAATCTCACCAGACTCGGTCCAAATCAGGTGAGATCTCCCGCCCAACCCGTGAGATTTCCCGCCCAACCCGGTGAGGTTTCCCGCCAAACCTGGTGAGATTTCCAGGCAAACATGGCGAGATATCCCGCCAACCTGGTGAGATTTCGGGCCAAACCGGGGAAGGCCTCCCACCAACCCTGGCGAGACAGCCCCCAAACCTGGGGAGAGATCTCGCCAAACATCGTGAGGTATCCCGCTGGGCCTCGTCCGATACGCCAGGAAACCTGGGGTGCTATCCCTCCAAACCGCGGGAGATGTCCCTCCAAACCGCGGGAGATGTCCCGAAAACCCTTGTGACGTTCCCCGACAACCCTCTTGAGAATTGCCGCCGACCCGCGTGAGTTTCCCGGCCAAACCCCGTGAGTTTCCCGGCCAAACCTCGTGAGGTTCCCCGCCCAAGCGCATGAGTTTTCCCACCAAACCTCGTGAGTTTGCCTGCCATACGTCGCGCGTTTCCCGGCCACCCTCGTGAGCTTTCTAGCCCGACCTCCTGGGATTTCCAGCCGAACGTCGTGAGATTTCCAACCCCACCTCGTGAGATTTCCAGCCAGACCTCGTTTGCTTTGCCGCCAAACGTCCTGGGATTGCCAGCCAGACCTCGGGGGATCTGTGGCCCTGCCACTGATATCTAAGGCCAACCGCAGATGCGTCTGTCACCAATCCCCCAGTCACAAGATGGGGGAGGGTGGAGAACTAGAACTCGCCAGCAGAGCCGGCTTTGCACCCCTTAGGCAGTTAGGGAAGGCCTAGGCCAGATGTGGGCCGAACTGCTAATACCTGCGCTTTGAGAATTGCTCCCAGGCGCCACGTGAGGGAAGAAAGAAGCTGTCTCCCACCTAAATCCCTGGTATCGCAACGTCCTGCGGGAGGACTGGGGAATAAGGGAGGACTGCATTCGGAATGAACGGGCCTGGTGAATACCTCTGCACACGAAACTCGAGGGACGGAATGAGGAAAGCAGGAGGAGAAGGAGGAAGCGATTTGCCATCCTAAGCACCAAAAGTGAGCACGCACCCAAAACATGAAGGCTGATTCTGTTCAGGGCGAAACCACCCAGAAAAAGAAAAAGAAACGATACCTCTCCTTCAGCGAGACATCAGATGATCTTGGGGAAAATCTGGTGAGATCTCATACAAATCTCGTGAGATCTCGGCCCATTTCTGGAGACGTAGGCCCGAAAATCCTTCGCACCTGTGGCAAACTCCCTGGTCCTTGGCTGGATCGTTTAGGCCCTCTGGAGCAGGGATGGCTGGTGTTCCTAATGGAAACAGTGAATACACATGGAAGGGTTGGGCGGAATTCTCCTTTCCTAATGGTTCACAGGCAGCCCTTGAGAAAGGCACAGTGTGTCTCCCACCTCAAACCATGTTGGTCAGCATCCTGGCCCTTCGGCATCTAAACCATCGGTGGGCCAGCTGGATGCTTATTCCTCCAAGGGATTTGTCCACATGGAAGCGCTGGGCAGAATTGTCCTTTCCTAATCGGGCCCAGGAATGCCTTGAGAGAGACACAAAGTTTCTCACCCCTCAATCCCTGGTGTTTCAGCATCCTGGCTCTAAGGCATCGGAACCACTGATGGGCCAGGTGCACGCTTCTTCACGGAAGCGATTGATACGGATGGAAGTGTCGGGCAGATTCCTGTTTTCCTACGTCGTCCCAGGAATGCCCTTCGGAAAGGCACAGCATGGAAGTGGTGGCGAGAATTCCACTTTCCTCATGTGTCACAGACATGGCCCTTGGAAAGACACCAAGTGCCACACACCGAAATCCCCGTTGTTTCAGCATCCTGGCTCTAAAGCAGTTAAGAAGGGCCGGTACGGGGGCCAGGCGGATGCTGACTCACACTCATCCAGACGTGTGAGAAGCAGGAGAGTGGAGGGGGAAAGAAGGAACCACGGTCCCCATTGCAGGATGGTGAGCATAGAGGCAGGCCCCGTGGGGGCTCTTCCCAGCTCTCAATACCTTAATGCTCTCTGCAGTAGCCTCAGAAGGCCCTCGACATGAAAGAAAATAGACCTCTTTCCTTCACCGTACCTCCGTGATTTGGGAGGGAAATCTCATGTGACGCCAAGCCAAGCTTTTAGATCTCACCCATATCGAGCCAGTTCTCACGGAAATTTCACCAGATCCGTCCAAATCACGTGAGATCTCACCCACACGTCCGGAGACCTCTAGCCATACATCCCGATATGTCATCCTCAGCTCATGAGGTTTCTCTCCAGACCCGGGAAGAACTCATCCACACCTCGGAGATAGCGAGCCCGGCCTCGCGAGATCTCACCCAAATCTTCTGATATGTCAGGCTCAGCTCTTGTCTTCTGTGGCCAAAACTTGATGCATCTGTGACCAATCACCCAGGCTCTGGGGGCGGTGGTGTGGGGAAATGGCCCTCCCCAGCCCAGACTGCTTTGAGCCACTTCGGTGCTTAGGGATGGCACATTCCAGAAGTGTGCACAACGTCCAATAGCTCCAGTGGTCGAAATACTCCCAGGCACACCAGGAGGGAATCAACAATTTGTCTCCCACGTCAATCCCTGGAATCGCAACATCTTTGACGTGGGGGTAATAAGGGAGCCCTGAAAACAGAAGGAGCAGGCCTGCTGAAGCGTTTTTCACACTCAACCCGAAGGACGGAGTGAGGAAGGCAGGAACAGGAGGGAAAAGCAATGCGCCACCCCAGGCACGAGAAGGTGGCACCCATTGATAACGTTCAGGATGACTCTCTTGAGCGCACAACCAGCCAGAAAAAGACAAAGAAGAGACACCTCTTCTTTAGCCAGAGATCACCTGATCCTGGGGAAAATCTTGGGACGTCTCATTGAAATCTGTGGAGATCACGGCGCATTTAGGGAGATCCAGGGCCAAAAACCGTTCGCCCGTGGGGCAAACTTGCTGGCCCCTGGGCGGATCTCGTAACCCGTACGTAGCAGGGATTGCTGTGCTCCCAGTGTCCGTAGGGAACCCACACGGAGGGGTTGGGCAGCAGTCAACTTTCCTCACTGGTCCCAGGCATGCCCTTCAAGAAGACACACAGGGTGTCTCCCTCAATCCCTGTTGTTTCAGCATCCTGGCTCTAAAGCAGGTAAGAAAGGAGCTTGGATGCGGGATGAATGGGCCAGGGCAAAGCTCCTTCACACTCACGGCGAGGTGACCGGCACAGGAGAGCAGGAGGGGAAACCAGAAGCCAAAGGGCCCACTGCAGGACGGTGAGAACGGAGGCAGGCCCGTGGGGGCTTTCCCTGGCTCTCCACACCTTAAAGCTCGGTGCACTAGCCACACAACACCGCGGAAATGTTGAAAGAATCTATACCTCTTGCCTTCCCCGGACCTCAGGTGATTTGGGGATCAATCTGCTGAGGTGACAGCCCGGCTCTTGCGAGATCTCAGGGAAATCTCGCCAGATCTTATGGAAATCTCACCAGACTCGGTCCAAATCAGGTGAGATCTCCCGCCCAACCCGTGAGATTTCCCGCCCAACCCGGTG
>NW_026992164.1:0-20762 GCF_029215605.1 Mirounga angustirostris | reverse complement strand
ACGACTCCTCCCGTGTTTCATGAAACGAGCACTGCGGGCCCACTTTCCATGGGAGTCTAATGGCTAGCAGTCTTCCTCGAAAACCCATACGATAGAGGAGCCGTGCTTTGGCTCCCATCCACCTCTCGGAGGGAGGAAGCAGCTTCCAGGCTGCCGTGGGTGAGAGTCCGGGGAGCGGTCTCCTTCCGTGACAGCCAGGGAGCAGAAGTCCGGGCCAGAAGGCACCCCTTGGCCCAGCGCTTGTGACCTGAAGCTAACGCCACTGCTCCATGTGTGCACTGGAATGCTGGGTGCTCCACACTGATCTGGCAGAAAGAAGCCTGTAAAGACTCCCAGCTGCAGCTCATTCGCCTCTGCACAGGGTGGCAGCATTTTCAACTCTGCTGGAGGGCAAACCTGGGGACTGAGTCCCAGCAGAATTCCGAGGGAGAAATAGGCATGGGCCGAAGGCACCTCTCGACTCAGCTCTTGTTTCGGGAACCTAGATCGGCTCTCCCGTGCGTGCGTGGAGTCCTAACGGCCGCCCACCCATCGCAAAGGGACAAAGCTGTAGAGAACCCTTGCCTCAGCAAAGATCGCCCTTCCTGAGCGTGAGCGTCATCTGTCGTGTGTTTTGGTGAAAGCTTGGGGAAGGGAACGAAAACGTAACTCTGAGTGAGAAGCAGGAGTGTAAAGGAAGGCTGCTGTCGACTCCCCTCTCCGTTTAGGAGATTGGCACTGCTGTACCCCGTGTGCCTGGATGCCTAGCTACCGGGCTACCAACGCCAAGAATCCATGCTACCGACTTAGCTGCGCTTTAGTGAACTTCGCCGTCCCTGAAGCTGGAGCAATTTTCCAGTGTTCTTGTAGGAGAGGCCGGGAAAGGGTCCCCCACGTGAAATGGAGTGAGAAGCAGGCCGGTGCGCGAGGCGGCTCTCAACACACCTCTTGTTTATGAGGCTGGGACCCTGGCCCCGGGTGTGCCTGCGGGCCTAAGTAGCCAACCACCTAACTCAAAGGAACAACTCCGTAGAGCATCCCTGCTTCGGCTGAAAGAGCCCTCTGCCGGAGGGTGGACGCATTTTGCTGTGCGCGTGAGGGAGCCCACTGCAAGTGAGCCCACCCCCAGGTTCCGGGTGAGGCTCAGGCCCCGGGAGAGAGCAGAACACGACTCCCCACTTGTTTCATGAAGTTAGCACTGCGGCCCCACTCTCGCATGGAAGTCGAAGAGCCCGCGTTCCAACCGGGAGAAGCAACACTGTAGGGAAACCGTGCTTTCGCTACCCTCGTCCTCCCTGTGAGAGGAAGCAGTTTAGGGTGTACTGTGGGTGAGAGCCTGGGGACGGGTTCCATTACGTAAAATCGTGGGAGAGACAGGCCGGTGCAGAAGGCAGCTCTCAACTCACACCATGGTTACGGGTCTAGTACCGATGCCCCCGGTGGAGGTGCGTGGAGCCTCAAAGACAACCCCCTAACTCGAAGGAAGAACTCGGGAGAGAATCCGTGCTTCAGCTAAACCAGCAGCTCCCGAGGGTAGAAGCATGGCGTGGTGTGCGTGCAGGAGAGCACTGCAAGGGAGCCCAAAGCCTTTTGCGAGGGAGACGCAGGCCCCGGCAGAAGGCAGAACACGACTAGCCGTGTGGTTGATCTAGCCAGCCCTGCGGCCCTACTTGGGCATGGAAGCCTAAAGGCGGGCGTTCCAACTCGGAGAAACAACAGTGTGCAGAAACCGTGCTTTAAGCTACCGTCGACCTCTCTGCGGGAGGAAGCGGTTTAGGGTGGAGCGTGGGTGAGAGAGAGCCTGGGGACGGGCTCCATACAGAGAATCGGGGGAGAGACAGGCCGGTGCCGAAGGCAGCTGTCAACTCACCTCGTGTGGACGAGGCCATTCCCGTTGCCCCGTGTGTGCGTGCAGGCCTAAAGGCAGCCCCCTAACTGGAAGCCACAGCTCTGGTGAGAACCCGCGCTTCAGCTCCAATAGCCGTTGCTGAGGTGGGCAGCCGTTTGCTGTGGGAATGCGGAGAGCACGGCAAGTGAGGCCGAGAGCCTTTTCGAAGTGAGACTCGGGCCCTGGGCGGCAGGAGGCAGAACACGACTCCTCCCGTGTTTCATGAAACGAGCACTGCGGGCCCACTTTCCATGGGAGTCTAATGGCTAGCAGTCTTCCTCGAAAACCCATACGATAGAGGAGCCGTGCTTTGGCTCCCATCCACCTCTCGGAGGGAGGAAGCAGCTTCCAGGCTGCCGTGGGTGAGAGTCCGGGGAGCGGTCTCCTTCCGTGACAGCCAGGGAGCAGAAGTCCGGGCCAGAAGGCACCCCTTGGCCCAGCGCTTGTGACCTGAAGCTAACGCCACTGCTCCATGTGTGCACTGGAATGCTGGGTGCTCCACACTGATCTGGCAGAAAGAAGCCTGTAAAGACTCCCAGCTGCAGCTCATTCGCCTCTGCACAGGGTGGCAGCATTTTCAACTCTGCTGGAGGGCAAACCTGGGGACTGAGTCCCAGCAGAATTCCGAGGGAGAAATAGGCATGGGCCGAAGGCACCTCTCGACTCAGCTCTTGTTTCGGGAACCTAGATCGGCTCTCCCGTGCGTGCGTGGAGTCCTAACGGCCGCCCACCCATCGCAAAGGGACAAAGCTGTAGAGAACCCTTGCCTCAGCAAAGATCGCCCTTCCTGAGCGTGAGCGTCATCTGTCGTGTGTTTTGGTGAAAGCTTGGGGAAGGGAACGAAAACGTAACTCTGAGTGAGAAGCAGGAGTGTAAAGGAAGGCTGCTGTCGACTCCCCTCTCCGTTTAGGAGATTGGCACTGCTGTACCCCGTGTGCCTGGATGCCTAGCTACCGGGCTACCAACGCCAAGAATCCATGCTACCGACTTAGCTGCGCTTTAGTGAACTTCGCCGTCCCTGAAGCTGGAGCAATTTTCCAGTGTTCTTGTAGGAGAGGCCGGGAAAGGGTCCCCCACGTGAAATGGAGTGAGAAGCAGGCCGGTGCGCGAGGCGGCTCTCAACACACCTCTTGTTTATGAGGCTGGGACCCTGGCCCCGGGTGTGCCTGCGGGCCTAAGTAGCCAACCACCTAACTCAAAGGAACAACTCCGTAGAGCATCCCTGCTTCGGCTGAAAGAGCCCTCTGCCGGAGGGTGGACGCATTTTGCTGTGCGCGTGAGGGAGCCCACTGCAAGTGAGCCCACCCCCAGGTTCCGGGTGAGGCTCAGGCCCCGGGAGAGAGCAGAACACGACTCCCCACTTGTTTCATGAAGTTAGCACTGCGGCCCCACTCTCGCATGGAAGTCGAAGAGCCCGCGTTCCAGCCGGGAGAAGCAACACTGTAGGGAAACCGTGCTTTCGCTACCCTCGTCCTCCCTGTGAGAGGAAGCAGTTTAGGGTGTACTGTGGGTGAGAGCCTGGGGACGGGTTCCATTACGTAAAATCGTGGGAGAGACAGGCCGGTGCAGAAGGCAGCTCTCAACTCACACCATGGTTACGGGTCTAGTACCGATGCCCCCGGTGGAGGTGCGTGGAGCCTCAAAGACAACCCCCTAACTCGAAGGAAGAACTCGGGAGAGAATCCGTGCTTCAGCTAAACCAGCAGCTCCCGAGGGTAGAAGCATGGCGTGGTGTGCGTGCAGGAGAGCACTGCAAGGGAGCCCAAAGCCTTTTGCGAGGGAGACGCAGGCCCCGGCAGAAGGCAGAACACGACTAGCCGTGTGGTTGATCTAGCCAGCCCTGCGGCCCTACTTGGGCATGGAAGCCTAAAGGCGGGCGTTCCAACTCGGAGAAACAACAGTGTGCAGAAACCGTGCTTTAAGCTACCGTCGACCTCTCTGCGGGAGGAAGCGGTTTAGGGTGGAGCGTGGGTGAGAGAGAGCCTGGGGACGGGCTCCATACAGAGAATCGGGGGAGAGACAGGCCGGTGCCGAAGGCAGCTGTCAACTCACCTCGTGTGGACGAGGCCATTCCCGTTGCCCCGTGTGTGCGTGCAGGCCTAAAGGCAGCCCCCTAACTGGAAGCCACAGCTCTGGTGAGAACCCGCGCTTCAGCTCCAATAGCCGTTGCTGAGGTGGGCAGCCGTTTGCTGTGGGAATGCGGAGAGCACGGCAAGTGAGGCCGAGAGCCTTTTCGAAGTGAGACTCGGGCCCTGGGCGGCAGGAGGCAGAACACGACTCCTCCCGTGTTTCATGAAACGAGCACTGCGGGCCCACTTTCCATGGGAGTCTAATGGCTAGCAGTCTTCCTCGAAAACCCATACGATAGAGGAGCCGTGCTTTGGCTCCCATCCACCTCTCGGAGGGAGGAAGCAGCTTCCAGGCTGCCGTGGGTGAGAGTCCGGGGAGCGGTCTCCTTCCGTGACAGCCAGGGAGCAGAAGTCCGGGCCAGAAGGCACCCCTTGGCCCAGCGCTTGTGACCTGAAGCTAACGCCACTGCTCCATGTGTGCACTGGAATGCTGGGTGCTCCACACTGATCTGGCAGAAAGAAGCCTGTAAAGACTCCCAGCTGCAGCTCATTCGCCTCTGCACAGGGTGGCAGCATTTTCAACTCTGCTGGAGGGCAAACCTGGGGACTGAGTCCCAGCAGAATTCCGAGGGAGAAATAGGCATGGGCCGAAGGCACCTCTCGACTCAGCTCTTGTTTCGGGAACCTAGATCGGCTCTCCCGTGCGTGCGTGGAGTCCTAACGGCCGCCCACCCATCGCAAAGGGACAAAGCTGTAGAGAACCCTTGCCTCAGCAAAGATCGCCCTTCCTGAGCGTGAGCGTCATCTGTCGTGTGTTTTGGTGAAAGCTTGGGGAAGGGAACGAAAACGTAACTCTGAGTGAGAAGCAGGAGTGTAAAGGAAGGCTGCTGTCGACTCCCCTCTCCGTTTAGGAGATTGGCACTGCTGTACCCCGTGTGCCTGGATGCCTAGCTACCGGGCTACCAACGCCAAGAATCCATGCTACCGACTTAGCTGCGCTTTAGTGAACTTCGCCGTCCCTGAAGCTGGAGCAATTTTCCAGTGTTCTTGTAGGAGAGGCCGGGAAAGGGTCCCCCACGTGAAATGGAGTGAGAAGCAGGCCGGTGCGCGAGGCGGCTCTCAACACACCTCTTGTTTATGAGGCTGGGACCCTGGCCCCGGGTGTGCCTGCGGGCCTAAGTAGCCAACCACCTAACTCAAAGGAACAACTCCGTAGAGCATCCCTGCTTCGGCTGAAAGAGCCCTCTGCCGGAGGGTGGACGCATTTTGCTGTGCGCGTGAGGGAGCCCACTGCAAGTGAGCCCACCCCCAGGTTCCGGGTGAGGCTCAGGCCCCGGGAGAGAGCAGAACACGACTCCCCACTTGTTTCATGAAGTTAGCACTGCGGCCCCACTCTCGCATGGAAGTCGAAGAGCCCGCGTTCCAGCCGGGAGAAGCAACACTGTAGGGAAACCGTGCTTTCGCTACCCTCGTCCTCCCTGTGAGAGGAAGCAGTTTAGGGTGTACTGTGGGTGAGAGCCTGGGGACGGGTTCCATTACGTAAAATCGTGGGAGAGACAGGCCGGTGCAGAAGGCAGCTCTCAACTCACACCATGGTTACGGGTCTAGTACCGATGCCCCCGGTGGAGGTGCGTGGAGCCTCAAAGACAACCCCCTAACTCGAAGGAAGAACTCGGGAGAGAATCCGTGCTTCAGCTAAACCAGCAGCTCCCGAGGGTAGAAGCATGGCGTGGTGTGCGTGCAGGAGAGCACTGCAAGGGAGCCCAAAGCCTTTTGCGAGGGAGACGCAGGCCCCGGCAGAAGGCAGAACACGACTAGCCGTGTGGTTGATCTAGCCAGCCCTGCGGCCCTACTTGGGCATGGAAGCCTAAAGGCGGGCGTTCCAACTCGGAGAAACAACAGTGTGCAGAAACCGTGCTTTAAGCTACCGTCGACCTCTCTGCGGGAGGAAGCGGTTTAGGGTGGAGCGTGGGTGAGAGAGAGCCTGGGGACGGGCTCCATACAGAGAATCGGGGGAGAGACAGGCCGGTGCCGAAGGCAGCTGTCAACTCACCTCGTGTGGACGAGGCCATTCCCGTTGCCCCGTGTGTGCGTGCAGGCCTAAAGGCAGCCCCCTAACTGGAAGCCACAGCTCTGGTGAGAACCCGCGCTTCAGCTCCAATAGCCGTTGCTGAGGTGGGCAGCCGTTTGCTGTGGGAATGCGGAGAGCACGGCAAGTGAGGCCGAGAGCCTTTTCGAAGTGAGACTCGGGCCCTGGGCGGCAGGAGGCAGAACACGACTCCTCCCGTGTTTCATGAAACGAGCACTGCGGGCCCACTTTCCATGGGAGTCTAATGGCTAGCAGTCTTCCTCGAAAACCCATACGATAGAGGAGCCGTGCTTTGGCTCCCATCCACCTCTCGGAGGGAGGAAGCAGCTTCCAGGCTGCCGTGGGTGAGAGTCCGGGGAGCGGTCTCCTTCCGTGACAGCCAGGGAGCAGAAGTCCGGGCCAGAAGGCACCCCTTGGCCCAGCGCTTGTGACCTGAAGCTAACGCCACTGCTCCATGTGTGCACTGGAATGCTGGGTGCTCCACACTGATCTGGCAGAAAGAAGCCTGTAAAGACTCCCAGCTGCAGCTCATTCGCCTCTGCACAGGGTGGCAGCATTTTCAACTCTGCTGGAGGGCAAACCTGGGGACTGAGTCCCAGCAGAATTCCGAGGGAGAAATAGGCATGGGCCGAAGGCACCTCTCGACTCAGCTCTTGTTTCGGGAACCTAGATCGGCTCTCCCGTGCGTGCGTGGAGTCCTAACGGCCGCCCACCCATCGCAAAGGGACAAAGCTGTAGAGAACCCTTGCCTCAGCAAAGATCGCCCTTCCTGAGCGTGAGCGTCATCTGTCGTGTGTTTTGGTGAAAGCTTGGGGAAGGGAACGAAAACGTAACTCTGAGTGAGAAGCAGGAGTGTAAAGGAAGGCTGCTGTCGACTCCCCTCTCCGTTTAGGAGATTGGCACTGCTGTACCCCGTGTGCCTGGATGCCTAGCTACCGGGCTACCAACGCCAAGAATCCATGCTACCGACTTAGCTGCGCTTTAGTGAACTTCGCCGTCCCTGAAGCTGGAGCAATTTTCCAGTGTTCTTGTAGGAGAGGCCGGGAAAGGGTCCCCCACGTGAAATGGAGTGAGAAGCAGGCCGGTGCGCGAGGCGGCTCTCAACACACCTCTTGTTTATGAGGCTGGGACCCTGGCCCCGGGTGTGCCTGCGGGCCTAAGTAGCCAACCACCTAACTCAAAGGAACAACTCCGTAGAGCATCCCTGCTTCGGCTGAAAGAGCCCTCTGCCGGAGGGTGGACGCATTTTGCTGTGCG
This sequence comes from Mirounga angustirostris, assembly GCF_029215605.1. Classification (NCBI taxonomy): domain Eukaryota; kingdom Metazoa; phylum Chordata; class Mammalia; order Carnivora; family Phocidae; genus Mirounga; species Mirounga angustirostris. The sequence goes on along the minus strand of NW_026992164.1, from coordinate 13,480 downwards.
CGTGAGGGAGCCCACTGCAAGTGAGCCCACCCCCAGGTTCCGGGTGAGGCTCAGGCCCCGGGAGAGAGCAGAACACGACTCCCCACTTGTTTCATGAAGTTAGCACTGCGGCCCCACTCTCGCATGGAAGTCGAAGAGCCCGCGTTCCAGCCGGGAGAAGCAACACTGTAGGGAAACCGTGCTTTCGCTACCCTCGTCCTCCCTGTGAGAGGAAGCAGTTTAGGGTGTACTGTGGGTGAGAGCCTGGGGACGGGTTCCATTACGTAAAATCGTGGGAGAGACAGGCCGGTGCAGAAGGCAGCTCTCAACTCACACCATGGTTACGGGTCTAGTACCGATGCCCCCGGTGGAGGTGCGTGGAGCCTCAAAGACAACCCCCTAACTCGAAGGAAGAACTCGGGAGAGAATCCGTGCTTCAGCTAAACCAGCAGCTCCCGAGGGTAGAAGCATGGCGTGGTGTGCGTGCAGGAGAGCACTGCAAGGGAGCCCAAAGCCTTTTGCGAGGGAGACGCAGGCCCCGGCAGAAGGCAGAACACGACTAGCCGTGTGGTTGATCTAGCCAGCCCTGCGGCCCTACTTGGGCATGGAAGCCTAAAGGCGGGCGTTCCAACTCGGAGAAACAACAGTGTGCAGAAACCGTGCTTTAAGCTACCGTCGACCTCTCTGCGGGAGGAAGCGGTTTAGGGTGGAGCGTGGGTGAGAGAGAGCCTGGGGACGGGCTCCATACAGAGAATCGGGGGAGAGACAGGCCGGTGCCGAAGGCAGCTGTCAACTCACCTCGTGTGGACGAGGCCATTCCCGTTGCCCCGTGTGTGCGTGCAGGCCTAAAGGCAGCCCCCTAACTGGAAGCCACAGCTCTGGTGAGAACCCGCGCTTCAGCTCCAATAGCCGTTGCTGAGGTGGGCAGCCGTTTGCTGTGGGAATGCGGAGAGCACGGCAAGTGAGGCCGAGAGCCTTTTCGAAGTGAGACTCGGGCCCTGGGCGGCAGGAGGCAGAACACGACTCCTCCCGTGTTTCATGAAACGAGCACTGCGGGCCCACTTTCCATGGGAGTCTAATGGCTAGCAGTCTTCCTCGAAAACCCATACGATAGAGGAGCCGTGCTTTGGCTCCCATCCACCTCTCGGAGGGAGGAAGCAGCTTCCAGGCTGCCGTGGGTGAGAGTCCGGGGAGCGGTCTCCTTCCGTGACAGCCAGGGAGCAGAAGTCCGGGCCAGAAGGCACCCCTTGGCCCAGCGCTTGTGACCTGAAGCTAACGCCACTGCTCCATGTGTGCACTGGAATGCTGGGTGCTCCACACTGATCTGGCAGAAAGAAGCCTGTAAAGACTCCCAGCTGCAGCTCATTCGCCTCTGCACAGGGTGGCAGCATTTTCAACTCTGCTGGAGGGCAAACCTGGGGACTGAGTCCCAGCAGAATTCCGAGGGAGAAATAGGCATGGGCCGAAGGCACCTCTCGACTCAGCTCTTGTTTCGGGAACCTAGATCGGCTCTCCCGTGCGTGCGTGGAGTCCTAACGGCCGCCCACCCATCGCAAAGGGACAAAGCTGTAGAGAACCCTTGCCTCAGCAAAGATCGCCCTTCCTGAGCGTGAGCGTCATCTGTCGTGTGTTTTGGTGAAAGCTTGGGGAAGGGAACGAAAACGTAACTCTGAGTGAGAAGCAGGAGTGTAAAGGAAGGCTGCTGTCGACTCCCCTCTCCGTTTAGGAGATTGGCACTGCTGTACCCCGTGTGCCTGGATGCCTAGCTACCGGGCTACCAACGCCAAGAATCCATGCTACCGACTTAGCTGCGCTTTAGTGAACTTCGCCGTCCCTGAAGCTGGAGCAATTTTCCAGTGTTCTTGTAGGAGAGGCCGGGAAAGGGTCCCCCACGTGAAATGGAGTGAGAAGCAGGCCGGTGCGCGAGGCGGCTCTCAACACACCTCTTGTTTATGAGGCTGGGACCCTGGCCCCGGGTGTGCCTGCGGGCCTAAGTAGCCAACCACCTAACTCAAAGGAACAACTCCGTAGAGCATCCCTGCTTCGGCTGAAAGAGCCCTCTGCCGGAGGGTGGACGCATTTTGCTGTGCGCGTGAGGGAGCCCACTGCAAGTGAGCCCACCCCCAGGTTCCGGGTGAGGCTCAGGCCCCGGGAGAGAGCAGAACACGACTCCCCACTTGTTTCATGAAGTTAGCACTGCGGCCCCACTCTCGCATGGAAGTCGAAGAGCCCGCGTTCCAGCCGGGAGAAGCAACACTGTAGGGAAACCGTGCTTTCGCTACCCTCGTCCTCCCTGTGAGAGGAAGCAGTTTAGGGTGTACTGTGGGTGAGAGCCTGGGGACGGGTTCCATTACGTAAAATCGTGGGAGAGACAGGCCGGTGCAGAAGGCAGCTCTCAACTCACACCATGGTTACGGGTCTAGTACCGATGCCCCCGGTGGAGGTGCGTGGAGCCTCAAAGACAACCCCCTAACTCGAAGGAAGAACTCGGGAGAGAATCCGTGCTTCAGCTAAACCAGCAGCTCCCGAGGGTAGAAGCATGGCGTGGTGTGCGTGCAGGAGAGCACTGCAAGGGAGCCCAAAGCCTTTTGCGAGGGAGACGCAGGCCCCGGCAGAAGGCAGAACACGACTAGCCGTGTGGTTGATCTAGCCAGCCCTGCGGCCCTACTTGGGCATGGAAGCCTAAAGGCGGGCGTTCCAACTCGGAGAAACAACAGTGTGCAGAAACCGTGCTTTAAGCTACCGTCGACCTCTCTGCGGGAGGAAGCGGTTTAGGGTGGAGCGTGGGTGAGAGAGAGCCTGGGGACGGGCTCCATACAGAGAATCGGGGGAGAGACAGGCCGGTGCCGAAGGCAGCTGTCAACTCACCTCGTGTGGACGAGGCCATTCCCGTTGCCCCGTGTGTGCGTGCAGGCCTAAAGGCAGCCCCCTAACTGGAAGCCACAGCTCTGGTGAGAACCCGCGCTTCAGCTCCAATAGCCGTTGCTGAGGTGGGCAGCCGTTTGCTGTGGGAATGCGGAGAGCACGGCAAGTGAGGCCGAGAGCCTTTTCGAAGTGAGACTCGGGCCCTGGGCGGCAGGAGGCAGAACACGACTCCTCCCGTGTTTCATGAAACGAGCACTGCGGGCCCACTTTCCATGGGAGTCTAATGGCTAGCAGTCTTCCTCGAAAACCCATACGATAGAGGAGCCGTGCTTTGGCTCCCATCCACCTCTCGGAGGGAGGAAGCAGCTTCCAGGCTGCCGTGGGTGAGAGTCCGGGGAGCGGTCTCCTTCCGTGACAGCCAGGGAGCAGAAGTCCGGGCCAGAAGGCACCCCTTGGCCCAGCGCTTGTGACCTGAAGCTAACGCCACTGCTCCATGTGTGCACTGGAATGCTGGGTGCTCCACACTGATCTGGCAGAAAGAAGCCTGTAAAGACTCCCAGCTGCAGCTCATTCGCCTCTGCACAGGGTGGCAGCATTTTCAACTCTGCTGGAGGGCAAACCTGGGGACTGAGTCCCAGCAGAATTCCGAGGGAGAAATAGGCATGGGCCGAAGGCACCTCTCGACTCAGCTCTTGTTTCGGGAACCTAGATCGGCTCTCCCGTGCGTGCGTGGAGTCCTAACGGCCGCCCACCCATCGCAAAGGGACAAAGCTGTAGAGAACCCTTGCCTCAGCAAAGATCGCCCTTCCTGAGCGTGAGCGTCATCTGTCGTGTGTTTTGGTGAAAGCTTGGGGAAGGGAACGAAAACGTAACTCTGAGTGAGAAGCAGGAGTGTAAAGGAAGGCTGCTGTCGACTCCCCTCTCCGTTTAGGAGATTGGCACTGCTGTACCCCGTGTGCCTGGATGCCTAGCTACCGGGCTACCAACGCCAAGAATCCATGCTACCGACTTAGCTGCGCTTTAGTGAACTTCGCCGTCCCTGAAGCTGGAGCAATTTTCCAGTGTTCTTGTAGGAGAGGCCGGGAAAGGGTCCCCCACGTGAAATGGAGTGAGAAGCAGGCCGGTGCGCGAGGCGGCTCTCAACACACCTCTTGTTTATGAGGCTGGGACCCTGGCCCCGGGTGTGCCTGCGGGCCTAAGTAGCCAACCACCTAACTCAAAGGAACAACTCCGTAGAGCATCCCTGCTTCGGCTGAAAGAGCCCTCTGCCGGAGGGTGGACGCATTTTGCTGTGCGCGTGAGGGAGCCCACTGCAAGTGAGCCCACCCCCAGGTTCCGGGTGAGGCTCAGGCCCCGGGAGAGAGCAGAACACGACTCCCCACTTGTTTCATGAAGTTAGCACTGCGGCCCCACTCTCGCATGGAAGTCGAAGAGCCCGCGTTCCAGCCGGGAGAAGCAACACTGTAGGGAAACCGTGCTTTCGCTACCCTCGTCCTCCCTGTGAGAGGAAGCAGTTTAGGGTGTACTGTGGGTGAGAGCCTGGGGACGGGTTCCATTACGTAAAATCGTGGGAGAGACAGGCCGGTGCAGAAGGCAGCTCTCAACTCACACCATGGTTACGGGTCTAGTACCGATGCCCCCGGTGGAGGTGCGTGGAGCCTCAAAGACAACCCCCTAACTCGAAGGAAGAACTCGGGAGAGAATCCGTGCTTCAGCTAAACCAGCAGCTCCCGAGGGTAGAAGCATGGCGTGGTGTGCGTGCAGGAGAGCACTGCAAGGGAGCCCAAAGCCTTTTGCGAGGGAGACGCAGGCCCCGGCAGAAGGCAGAACACGACTAGCCGTGTGGTTGATCTAGCCAGCCCTGCGGCCCTACTTGGGCATGGAAGCCTAAAGGCGGGCGTTCCAACTCGGAGAAACAACAGTGTGCAGAAACCGTGCTTTAAGCTACCGTCGACCTCTCTGCGGGAGGAAGCGGTTTAGGGTGGAGCGTGGGTGAGAGAGAGCCTGGGGACGGGCTCCATACAGAGAATCGGGGGAGAGACAGGCCGGTGCCGAAGGCAGCTGTCAACTCACCTCGTGTGGACGAGGCCATTCCCGTTGCCCCGTGTGTGCGTGCAGGCCTAAAGGCAGCCCCCTAACTGGAAGCCACAGCTCTGGTGAGAACCCGCGCTTCAGCTCCAATAGCCGTTGCTGAGGTGGGCAGCCGTTTGCTGTGGGAATGCGGAGAGCACGGCAAGTGAGGCCGAGAGCCTTTTCGAAGTGAGACTCGGGCCCTGGGCGGCAGGAGGCAGAACACGACTCCTCCCGTGTTTCATGAAACGAGCACTGCGGGCCCACTTTCCATGGGAGTCTAATGGCTAGCAGTCTTCCTCGAAAACCCATACGATAGAGGAGCCGTGCTTTGGCTCCCATCCACCTCTCGGAGGGAGGAAGCAGCTTCCAGGCTGCCGTGGGTGAGAGTCCGGGGAGCGGTCTCCTTCCGTGACAGCCAGGGAGCAGAAGTCCGGGCCAGAAGGCACCCCTTGGCCCAGCGCTTGTGACCTGAAGCTAACGCCACTGCTCCATGTGTGCACTGGAATGCTGGGTGCTCCACACTGATCTGGCAGAAAGAAGCCTGTAAAGACTCCCAGCTGCAGCTCATTCGCCTCTGCACAGGGTGGCAGCATTTTCAACTCTGCTGGAGGGCAAACCTGGGGACTGAGTCCCAGCAGAATTCCGAGGGAGAAATAGGCATGGGCCGAAGGCACCTCTCGACTCAGCTCTTGTTTCGGGAACCTAGATCGGCTCTCCCGTGCGTGCGTGGAGTCCTAACGGCCGCCCACCCATCGCAAAGGGACAAAGCTGTAGAGAACCCTTGCCTCAGCAAAGATCGCCCTTCCTGAGCGTGAGCGTCATCTGTCGTGTGTTTTGGTGAAAGCTTGGGGAAGGGAACGAAAACGTAACTCTGAGTGAGAAGCAGGAGTGTAAAGGAAGGCTGCTGTCGACTCCCCTCTCCGTTTAGGAGATTGGCACTGCTGTACCCCGTGTGCCTGGATGCCTAGCTACCGGGCTACCAACGCCAAGAATCCATGCTACCGACTTAGCTGCGCTTTAGTGAACTTCGCCGTCCCTGAAGCTGGAGCAATTTTCCAGTGTTCTTGTAGGAGAGGCCGGGAAAGGGTCCCCCACGTGAAATGGAGTGAGAAGCAGGCCGGTGCGCGAGGCGGCTCTCAACACACCTCTTGTTTATGAGGCTGGGACCCTGGCCCCGGGTGTGCCTGCGGGCCTAAGTAGCCAACCACCTAACTCAAAGGAACAACTCCGTAGAGCATCCCTGCTTCGGCTGAAAGAGCCCTCTGCCGGAGGGTGGACGCATTTTGCTGTGCGCGTGAGGGAGCCCACTGCAAGTGAGCCCACCCCCAGGTTCCGGGTGAGGCTCAGGCCCCGGGAGAGAGCAGAACACGACTCCCCACTTGTTTCATGAAGTTAGCACTGCGGCCCCACTCTCGCATGGAAGTCGAAGAGCCCGCGTTCCAGCCGGGAGAAGCAACACTGTAGGGAAACCGTGCTTTAGCTACCCTCGTCCTCCCTGTGAGAGGAAGCAGTTTAGGGTGTACTGTGGGTGAGAGCCTGGGGACGGGTTCCATTACGTAAAATCGTGGGAGAGACAGGCCGGTGCAGAAGGCAGCTCTCAACTCACACCATGGTTACGGGTCTAGTACCGATGCCCCCGGTGGAGGTGCGTGGAGCCTCAAAGACAACCCCCTAACTCGAAGGAAGAACTCGGGAGAGAATCCGTGCTTCAGCTAAACCAGCAGCTCCCGAGGGTAGAAGCATGGCGTGGTGTGCGTGCAGGAGAGCACTGCAAGGGAGCCCAAAGCCTTTTGCGAGGGAGACGCAGGCCCCGGCAGAAGGCAGAACACGACTAGCCGTGTGGTTGATCTAGCCAGCCCTGCGGCCCTACTTGGGCATGGAAGCCTAAAGGCGGGCGTTCCAACTCGGAGAAACAACAGTGTGCAGAAACCGTGCTTTAAGCTACCGTCGACCTCTCTGCGGGAGGAAGCGGTTTAGGGTGGAGCGTGGGTGAGAGAGAGCCTGGGGACGGGCTCCATACAGAGAATCGGGGGAGAGACAGGCCGGTGCCGAAGGCAGCTGTCAACTCACCTCGTGTGGACGAGGCCATTCCCGTTGCCCCGTGTGTGCGTGCAGGCCTAAAGGCAGCCCCCTAACTGGAAGCCACAGCTCTGGTGAGAACCCGCGCTTCAGCTCCAATAGCCGTTGCTGAGGTGGGCAGCCGTTTGCTGTGGGAATGCGGAGAGCACGGCAAGTGAGGCCGAGAGCCTTTTCGAAGTGAGACTCGGGCCCTGGGCGGCAGGAGGCAGAACACGACTCCTCCCGTGTTTCATGAAACGAGCACTGCGGGCCCACTTTCCATGGGAGTCTAATGGCTAGCAGTCTTCCTCGAAAACCCATACGATAGAGGAGCCGTGCTTTGGCTCCCATCCACCTCTCGGAGGGAGGAAGCAGCTTCCAGGCTGCCGTGGGTGAGAGTCCGGGGAGCGGTCTCCTTCCGTGACAGCCAGGGAGCAGAAGTCCGGGCCAGAAGGCACCCCTTGGCCCAGCGCTTGTGACCTGAAGCTAACGCCACTGCTCCATGTGTGCACTGGAATGCTGGGTGCTCCACACTGATCTGGCAGAAAGAAGCCTGTAAAGACTCCCAGCTGCAGCTCATTCGCCTCTGCACAGGGTGGCAGCATTTTCAACTCTGCTGGAGGGCAAACCTGGGGACTGAGTCCCAGCAGAATTCCGAGGGAGAAATAGGCATGGGCCGAAGGCACCTCTCGACTCAGCTCTTGTTTCGGGAACCTAGATCGGCTCTCCCGTGCGTGCGTGGAGTCCTAACGGCCGCCCACCCATCGCAAAGGGACAAAGCTGTAGAGAACCCTTGCCTCAGCAAAGATCGCCCTTCCTGAGCGTGAGCGTCATCTGTCGTGTGTTTTGGTGAAAGCTTGGGGAAGGGAACGAAAACGTAACTCTGAGTGAGAAGCAGGAGTGTAAAGGAAGGCTGCTGTCGACTCCCCTCTCCGTTTAGGAGATTGGCACTGCTGTACCCCGTGTGCCTGGATGCCTAGCTACCGGGCTACCAACGCCAAGAATCCATGCTACCGACTTAGCTGCGCTTTAGTGAACTTCGCCGTCCCTGAAGCTGGAGCAATTTTCCAGTGTTCTTGTAGGAGAGGCCGGGAAAGGGTCCCCCACGTGAAATGGAGTGAGAAGCAGGCCGGTGCGCGAGGCGGCTCTCAACACACCTCTTGTTTATGAGGCTGGGACCCTGGCCCCGGGTGTGCCTGCGGGCCTAAGTAGCCAACCACCTAACTCAAAGGAACAACTCCGTAGAGCATCCCTGCTTCGGCTGAAAGAGCCCTCTGCCGGAGGGTGGACGCATTTTGCTGTGCGCGTGAGGGAGCCCACTGCAAGTGAGCCCACCCCCAGGTTCCGGGTGAGGCTCAGGCCCCGGGAGAGAGCAGAACACGACTCCCCACTTGTTTCATGAAGTTAGCACTGCGGCCCCACTCTCGCATGGAAGTCGAAGAGCCCGCGTTCCAGCCGGGAGAAGCAACACTGTAGGGAAACCGTGCTTTCGCTACCCTCGTCCTCCCTGTGAGAGGAAGCAGTTTAGGGTGTACTGTGGGTGAGAGCCTGGGGACGGGTTCCATTACGTAAAATCGTGGGAGAGACAGGCCGGTGCAGAAGGCAGCTCTCAACTCACACCATGGTTACGGGTCTAGTACCGATGCCCCCGGTGGAGGTGCGTGGAGCCTCAAAGACAACCCCCTAACTCGAAGGAAGAACTCGGGAGAGAATCCGTGCTTCAGCTAAACCAGCAGCTCCCGAGGGTAGAAGCATGGCGTGGTGTGCGTGCAGGAGAGCACTGCAAGGGAGCCCAAAGCCTTTTGCGAGGGAGACGCAGGCCCCGGCAGAAGGCAGAACACGACTAGCCGTGTGGTTGATCTAGCCAGCCCTGCGGCCCTACTTGGGCATGGAAGCCTAAAGGCGGGCGTTCCAACTCGGAGAAACAACAGTGTGCAGAAACCGTGCTTTAAGCTACCGTCGACCTCTCTGCGGGAGGAAGCGGTTTAGGGTGGAGCGTGGGTGAGAGAGAGCCTGGGGACGGGCTCCATACAGAGAATCGGGGGAGAGACAGGCCGGTGCCGAAGGCAGCTGTCAACTCACCTCGTGTGGACGAGGCCATTCCCGTTGCCCCGTGTGTGCGTGCAGGCCTAAAGGCAGCCCCCTAACTGGAAGCCACAGCTCTGGTGAGAACCCGCGCTTCAGCTCCAATAGCCGTTGCTGAGGTGGGCAGCCGTTTGCTGTGGGAATGCGGAGAGCACGGCAAGTGAGGCCGAGAGCCTTTTCGAAGTGAGACTCGGGCCCTGGGCGGCAGGAGGCAGAACACGACTCCTCCCGTGTTTCATGAAACGAGCACTGCGGGCCCACTTTCCATGGGAGTCTAATGGCTAGCAGTCTTCCTCGAAAACCCATACGATAGAGGAGCCGTGCTTTGGCTCCCATCCACCTCTCGGAGGGAGGAAGCAGCTTCCAGGCTGCCGTGGGTGAGAGTCCGGGGAGCGGTCTCCTTCCGTGACAGCCAGGGAGCAGAAGTCCGGGCCAGAAGGCACCCCTTGGCCCAGCGCTTGTGACCTGAAGCTAACGCCACTGCTCCATGTGTGCACTGGAATGCTGGGTGCTCCACACTGATCTGGCAGAAAGAAGCCTGTAAAGACTCCCAGCTGCAGCTCATTCGCCTCTGCACAGGGTGGCAGCATTTTCAACTCTGCTGGAGGGCAAACCTGGGGACTGAGTCCCAGCAGAATTCCGAGGGAGAAATAGGCATGGGCCGAAGGCACCTCTCGACTCAGCTCTTGTTTCGGGAACCTAGATCGGCTCTCCCGTGCGTGCGTGGAGTCCTAACGGCCGCCCACCCATCGCAAAGGGACAAAGCTGTAGAGAACCCTTGCCTCAGCAAAGATCGCCCTTCCTGAGCGTGAGCGTCATCTGTCGTGTGTTTTGGTGAAAGCTTGGGGAAGGGAACGAAAACGTAACTCTGAGTGAGAAGCAGGAGTGTAAAGGAAGGCTGCTGTCGACTCCCCTCTCCGTTTAGGAGATTGGCACTGCTGTACCCCGTGTGCCTGGATGCCTAGCTACCGGGCTACCAACGCCAAGAATCCATGCTACCGACTTAGCTGCGCTTTAGTGAACTTCGCCGTCCCTGAAGCTGGAGCAATTTTCCAGTGTTCTTGTAGGAGAGGCCGGGAAAGGGTCCCCCACGTGAAATGGAGTGAGAAGCAGGCCGGTGCGCGAGGCGGCTCTCAACACACCTCTTGTTTATGAGGCTGGGACCCTGGCCCCGGGTGTGCCTGCGGGCCTAAGTAGCCAACCACCTAACTCAAAGGAACAACTCCGTAGAGCATCCCTGCTTCGGCTGAAAGAGCCCTCTGCCGGAGGGTGGACGCATTTTGCTGTGCGCGTGAGGGAGCCCACTGCAAGTGAGCCCACCCCCAGGTTCCGGGTGAGGCTCAGGCCCCGGGAGAGAGCAGAACACGACTCCCCACTTGTTTCATGAAGTTAGCACTGCGGCCCCACTCTCGCATGGAAGTCGAAGAGCCCGCGTTCCAGCCGGGAGAAGCAACACTGTAGGGAAACCGTGCTTTCGCTACCCTCGTCCTCCCTGTGAGAGGAAGCAGTTTAGGGTGTACTGTGGGTGAGAGCCTGGGGACGGGTTCCATTACGTAAAATCGTGGGAGAGACAGGCCGGTGCAGAAGGCAGCTCTCAACTCACACCATGGTTACGGGTCTAGTACCGATGCCCCCGGTGGAGGTGCGTGGAGCCTCAAAGACAACCCCCTAACTCGAAGGAAGAACTCGGGAGAGAATCCGTGCTTCAGCTAAACCAGCAGCTCCCGAGGGTAGAAGCATGGCGTGGTGTGCGTGCAGGAGAGCACTGCAAGGGAGCCCAAAGCCTTTTGCGAGGGAGACGCAGGCCCCGGCAGAAGGCAGAACACGACTAGCCGTGTGGTTGATCTAGCCAGCCCTGCGGCCCTACTTGGGCATGGAAGCCTAAAGGCGGGCGTTCCAACTCGGAGAAACAACAGTGTGCAGAAACCGTGCTTTAAGCTACCGTCGACCTCTCTGCGGGAGGAAGCGGTTTAGGGTGGAGCGTGGGTGAGAGAGAGCCTGGGGACGGGCTCCATACAGAGAATCGGGGGAGAGACAGGCCGGTGCCGAAGGCAGCTGTCAACTCACCTCGTGTGGACGAGGCCATTCCCGTTGCCCCGTGTGTGCGTGCAGGCCTAAAGGCAGCCCCCTAACTGGAAGCCACAGCTCTGGTGAGAACCCGCGCTTCAGCTCCAATAGCCGTTGCTGAGGTGGGCAGCCGTTTGCTGTGGGAATGCGGAGAGCACGGCAAGTGAGGCCGAGAGCCTTTTCGAAGTGAGACTCGGGCCCTGGGCGGCAGGAGGCAGAACACGACTCCTCCCGTGTTTCATGAAACGAGCACTGCGGGCCCACTTTCCATGGGAGTCTAATGGCTAGCAGTCTTCCTCGAAAACCCATACGATAGAGGAGCCGTGCTTTGGCTCCCATCCACCTCTCGGAGGGAGGAAGCAGCTTCCAGGCTGCCGTGGGTGAGAGTCCGGGGAGCGGTCTCCTTCCGTGACAGCCAGGGAGCAGAAGTCCGGGCCAGAAGGCACCCCTTGGCCCAGCGCTTGTGACCTGAAGCTAACGCCACTGCTCCATGTGTGCACTGGAATGCTGGGTGCTCCACACTGATCTGGCAGAAAGAAGCCTGTAAAGACTCCCAGCTGCAGCTCATTCGCCTCTGCACAGGGTGGCAGCATTTTCAACTCTGCTGGAGGGCAAACCTGGGGACTGAGTCCCAGCAGAATTCCGAGGGAGAAATAGGCATGGGCCGAAGGCACCTCTCGACTCAGCTCTTGTTTCGGGAACCTAGATCGGCTCTCCCGTGCGTGCGTGGAGTCCTAACGGCCGCCCACCCATCGCAAAGGGACAAAGCTGTAGAGAACCCTTGCCTCAGCAAAGATCGCCCTTCCTGAGCGTGAGCGTCATCTGTCGTGTGTTTTGGTGAAAGCTTGGGGAAGGGAACGAAAACGTAACTCTGAGTGAGAAGCAGGAGTGTAAAGGAAGGCTGCTGTCGACTCCCCTCTCCGTTTAGGAGATTGGCACTGCTGTACCCCGTGTGCCTGGATGCCTAGCTACCGGGCTACCAACGCCAAGAATCCATGCTACCGACTTAGCTGCGCTTTAGTGAACTTCGCCGTCCCTGAAGCTGGAGCAATTTTCCAGTGTTCTTGTAGGAGAGGCCGGGAAAGGGTCCCCCACGTGAAATGGAGTGAGAAGCAGGCCGGTGCGCGAGGCGGCTCTCAACACACCTCTTGTTTATGAGGCTGGGACCCTGGCCCCGGGTGTGCCTGCGGGCCTAAGTAGCCAACCACCTAACTCAAAGGAACAACTCCGTAGAGCATCCCTGCTTCGGCTGAAAGAGCCCTCTGCCGGAGGGTGGACGCATTTTGCTGTGCGCGTGAGGGAGCCCACTGCAAGTGAGCCCACCCCCAGGTTCCGGGTGAGGCTCAGGCCCCGGGAGAGAGCAGAACACGACTCCCCACTTGTTTCATGAAGTTAGCACTGCGGCCCCACTCTCGCATGGAAGTCGAAGAGCCCGCGTTCCAGCCGGGAGAAGCAACACTGTAGGGAAACCGTGCTTTAGCTACCCTCGTCCTCCCTGTGAGAGGAAGCAGTTTAGGGTGTACTGTGGGTGAGAGCCTGGGGACGGGTTCCATTACGTAAAATCGTGGGAGAGACAGGCCGGTGCAGAAGGCAGCTCTCAACTCACACCATGGTTACGGGTCTAGTACCGATGCCCCCGGTGGAGGTGCGTGGAGCCTCAAAGACAACCCCCTAACTCGAAGGAAGAACTCGGGAGAGAATCCGTGCTTCAGCTAAACCAGCAGCTCCCGAGGGTAGAAGCATGGCGTGGTGTGCGTGCAGGAGAGCACTGCAAGGGAGCCCAAAGCCTTTTGCGAGGGAGACGCAGGCCCCGGCAGAAGGCAGAACACGACTAGCCGTGTGGTTGATCTAGCCAGCCCTGCGGCCCTACTTGGGCATGGAAGCCTAAAGGCGGGCGTTCCAACTCGGAGAAACAACAGTGTGCAGAAACCGTGCTTTAAGCTACCGTCGACCTCTCTGCGGGAGGAAGCGGTTTAGGGTGGAGCGTGGGTGAGAGAGAGCCTGGGGACGGGCTCCATACAGAGAATCGGGGGAGAGACAGGCCGGTGCCGAAGGCAGCTGTCAACTCACCTCGTGTGGACGAGGCCATTCCCGTTGCCCCGTGTGTGCGTGCAGGCCTAAAGGCAGCCCCCTAACTGGAAGCCACAGCTCTGGTGAGAACCCGCGCTTCAGCTCCAATAGCCGTTGCTGAGGTGGGCAGCCGTTTGCTGTGGGAATGCGGAGAGCACGGCAAGTGAGGCCGAGAGCCTTTTCGAAGTGAGACTCGGGCCCTGGGCGGCAGGAGGCAGAACACGACTCCTCCCGTGTTTCATGAAACGAGCACTGCGGGCCCACTTTCCATGGGAGTCTAATG
>NW_026992163.1:0-20824 GCF_029215605.1 Mirounga angustirostris | reverse complement strand
GGAACCCGGGCCTTGATATCTGGACCTGAGCGCTCTGGAACTTCAGGGCCCCTCCTGAAATTGGGATGGAAATCACGTGAGCATTGCCCCCTGGATCTCGAGGACTGGGTATGGGATCACGGCAGATTTGCATGAGCCGTCCCGAGATTTGGACGGAGCTCCCCTGAAGTCAGGTGCTCTCTGTCCCACAGAGCTCCCCGAGATCCCAGGAGTTTTGAGTGAGTTCTTCCGAGGCTTGGACGGAGGAGACACCATATTTGATCCCGAATCTCCCTGACTGGGCCCGACAGTGCTCGAACATTGCATGTGGTCCCCTAGGTTTGGACTGAGAAGGGGCGAGCTTTGCCCTGCCGCTCACTGACTGCGCCCGAGGTCTCAAGAGATTTGGATGAGTTCTGGGGAGGTCTGGACTACGATCCGGTGACCTCGGGCCCTGCCAGTGGCCGAACGGACCGGAGATTCCACCAGATTCGGAGATTCCTCGTGAGATTCGCCCTGAGAACAACGAGACAGGTGCCTCTCGATCTCTCTGATCATTCCTGACATCTCAGGACATTTCCATAGCTCTTCCGATATTTGGACGGATATGCCGACACGTGTGTCTGGGAACTCGCATGCAGGGCTTGAGATCTCATGAGATGTGGGTCAGGGCCTCCAAAATTTAGACTGCGATCCCATGAGTTTAGTTGCTTGAGACCCCTGACTGGGGTGAGACCTCAGGGATTTGGTTTCGTTCTAATGACAATTGGATTTCAACCCCCTGGGGATTGCTTCTGGATCTCGCTAACTGGGCCAGAGGTCCCCCCGGAATTTGCGTGTGGGTTCCCGTGTTACGCCTAAAGTCAGATGAACTTAGATGCTGTTTCTCACGCAACGGACAGTGGCCCCGCAAGATTTGAGTGCGTTCTTCCGAGCCTGGGGCTGTGATCACGTGACATATGTCCGTGAATCTCCCTGACAGGGCCAGGGGTTCTTGACATTTGAATGAGTTCTCCTGGACTTTGGCTGAGATCACCCGGATTCCATAACTTGGGCACAAACCACTAAAGAGATTTTGACGAGTTCCAGCTCGATTTGGAATCCGATCCCACGAGACTGGCTCCTGGCATTCACAGATTGGACCAGCGTTCTCACAAGTGTCGGAGGTGGCGAGCCTCATTCAGACGGACACCACGTGACATGTGCCCCTCGATCTCGTCGAGTACACCTGACATTTCGAGACTTTGGCACAGTTGTCCTGAGATTCGGACACCTACACGGAGACGTTTGCCTGGGAGTGTCCGACGGGTCCTGAGTTCTCACAGGATTTGGATCCGGTGTTCCGAGGTGTGGACTGCGGCCCCATGAGATTTGGCCCTGGATTTGGCTTCCTGGGCCTGTGGTCCCATGAGATGTCGACGAGCACTCATGAGAATTGGATTCAAGTCCCCTGCGAATTGCCCTCGGAAGCCTCTGAGGGGTCCCGAGGTTTGACGAGATGGGGTTTGTTCTCCAAGGTTCGCACGAAAGCACTCAGGTTTGGAGCCTGGTTCGCACCGTCCGGACGTGAGGACTCAGGAGCATTGGGTGAGTTCTGCTGCAAAGGTGATTGAGAGCTCAGGAGTTGGGCCCTGGGTCGCCCTTATGGTGACCGGGGTCGACCGAGGTTTGGAGGCTTTCTCCCGAGATTTGGACTGAGATTTGATGAAGTTGAACCCTCTGTCTAACAGAGAGGCCTTGGCCTGAGATCCCGAATGATTGGAGTCAGCGCCTCCGACAGGAGATCACGGGAAGTTTGTCTGTGAATCTCCCTGAAAGGGCCCGCGAACCCTGAACCTGGGGAGGACACCTCCCGAGATTTGGACTGAGAGCAGCTGAGATTCGCCCCCGGATCTCACGGAAAGGGGCCGAGGTCTCAAGAGGGTTTGAGGAGCTCTGTCGACATTTGAACTCAGAAACGGCGCACGTGGCCACAGGTTTTAGAGGAACGGTCCAGAGTTCCAACGTCGTTGGGAGATCTCGAACGCGATGCCGACGGAGATCACGTGCCTTGTGTCCCTGGGTCTCGCTGACTTTTCCTGAGATCTCAGGGTATTCGCGCAGTTCTACCGAGATTTGGACAGCTCTCCTGAGCCAAGCGACCTCCATGTCCTCCACAAGGCCCGAGATCTCGATCCGTTGGGGCCAGGTGTCCCCAGACGTGGGCTGGGAGCCCACTTGATTTGCCCTTCCATCTCGCTTCCTGGCCCCATTGTCTCCTGCGGTTTGGAGGAGCTCTTCCGAGATGCAGCCTAAAACCATGAGAGTTTTGCCACCGGGTCTTGCAGAGGGTTCCTGTGATGTCATGACTTGCGGTTTGTACCCCCACGATTTGGCCTGAAACCACGCGTGGTTGGAACCCGGGCCTTGATGTCTGGATGTGAGCGCTCTGGATTTGCAGGGCCACTCCTGAGATGGGGATGGGGATCACGTGAGCATTACCCCCTGGATCTCGAGGACTGGGCATGGGATCTCACCAGATTTGCATGAGCCGTCCCGAGATTTGGACGGAGCTCCCCTGAAGTCAGACGCTCTTTGTCCCAAGAGCTCCCCGAGATCCCAGGAGTTTTGAGTGAGTTCTTCCAATGCTTGGATGGAGGAGACCCCAGATTGGACCCCGAATCTCCCTGACTGGGCCTGACAGCGCTCGAACATTGCATGTGGTCCCCTAGATTTGGACTGAGAAGGGGCGAGATTTGCCCTGCGGCTCACTGACACTGCCCGAGGTCTCAAGAGATTTGGATGAGATCTGGGGAGGTCCGGACAACGATCCGGCGACCTCGGGCCCTGTGAGTGGCCGAAAGGATGGGAGATTCCACCAGATTCGGAGATTCATCGCGAGATTCGCCCTGAGATCAACGAGACAGGTGCCTCTCCATCTCTCTGATCATTCCTGCCATCTCAGGACATTGCCAAAACTCTTCCGAGATTCAGACGTTTAGGCCGACACCTGTCTCCGGGAACTCGCAGGCAGGGCCTGATATCTCCTGAAATGTGGGTCAGGGCCTCCAAAATTTAGACGGTGATCCCATGAGTTTAGCCGCTCAAGACCCCTGACTGGGGGTGAGACCTCAGGGATTTGGTTCCGTTCTAAGGACAATTGGATTTCAACCCCCTGGGGATTGCTTCTGCATCTCGCTAACTGGGGCAGAGGTCCCCCCGATATTGCGTGTGCGTTCTCGTGTTTGGCCTAAAGTCAGATGAACTTAGATGCTGTTTCTCACCCAACGGATGGAGGCCCCAGGAGATTTGAGTGCCTTCGTTCGAGATTGGGGCTGTGGTCACGTGACATATGCCCGTGAATCTCCCTGACAGTGTCAGGGGTTGTTGACATTTGGATGAGTTCTACTGGACTTCGGTTGAGATGACTCCGGAGTGGCACCTGGATCCCCTAAATTGGGCACAAACACTCAAGAGATTTTGACAAGTTCAGGCTCGATTTGGAATCAGATCCCACGAGACTGGCTCCTGGCATTCACGGAATGGACGAGCCCTCTCAAATTTTCGGAGGTGGCGAGCCACATTCAGACGGAGACCACGTGAAATGTGCCCCTGGATCGCGTCGAGTACACCTGACATTTCGAGACTTTGGCAAGTTGTCCTGAGATTCGGACACCTACCCCGAGATGTTTGCCTGGGAGTGGCCGAAGGGACCTGAGTTCTCACGAGATTTGGATCCGGTGTTTCGAGGTTTGGACTGTGGCCCCATGAGATTTGGCCCTGGATCTCGCTTCCTGGGCCCGAGGTCCCACGGGATGTCGACGAGCACTACTGAGAATTGTATTCAGGTCCCCTGCGAATTGCCCCCGGAAGCCAATGAGGGTTCCCGAGGTTTGTCGTGATGGGGATTGTTCTTCAAGGTTCGCACGAAAGCCCTCAGTTGTGAGGCCTCGTTCCCACCGTCCAGACGGGTGCACTCCTGAGCATTGGATGAATTCTGCCACAGAAGTGATTGAGAACTCAGCAGTCTGGCCCGGTGTCTCCCTGACGATACAATGGGTTGAACGAGGTTTGGAGGACTCCTCCCGAGATTTGGACTGAGATTAGGTGAAGTTGAAATCTGTGTCTAACAGAGAGGCCTTGGCCTGAGATCCCAAAGGATTGGAGTCTGCGCCTCCGACCGGAGATCACGGGACTTTTGCCTGTGAATCTCCCTGAAAGGGCCCGAGAGCCCTCAAGCTGGGGAGGAGACCTCCTGAGATTTGGACTGAGATCAGCTGAGATTTGCCCCCGGATCTGACCGAAAGGGGTCGAAGTCTCAAGATGGTTTGAGGAGCTCTGGCGACATTTGAAATCAGAAACGGTGCACGTAGCCACAGGTTGTAGTGGAACGCACCAGAGCTCCCACGAGGTTGGGAGATTGCAAACGCGATGTCGACGGAGATCATGTGCGTGTCTCCCTGGGTCTCGCTGACGTTTCCTGAGACCTCAGGGCATTCGCGCAGTTCTACCGAGATTTGGACGACTATCCTGAGCCAAGCGACCTCCATATCCTCCACAAGGCCCGAGATCTTGTTCCATTGGGGCCAGGTGTCCCCAGACGTGTGCTGGGATCCCACTTGGTTTGTCTTTCCATCTCGCTGCCTGGCCCCGTTGTATCCTGCGGTTTGGAGGCGCTCTCCCGAGATGCAGACTAAAACCATGAGAGGTTTGCCCCCGGGTCTTGCAGAGGGGGCCTGTGCTGCCATGACTTGCTGTTTGTTCCCCCCAAGACTTGGCCTGAAACCACGCGGGTTCGGAACCGGGGCCTTGATGTCTTGACGTGAGCGCTCTGGATCTGCAGGGCCCCTCCTGAAATTGGGATGGCGATCATGTTAGCATTGCCCCCTGGAACTCGAGGACTGGGCATGGGATCACACCAGTTTTGCATGAGCCGTCCAGAGATTTGGATGGAGCTCCCCTGAAGTCAGACGCTGTTCGTCCCAGAGAGCTCCCCGAGATCCCAGGAGCATTGAGTGCGTTCCTCCGACGCATGGACGGAGGAGACGCCAGATTTGACCGCGAATCTCCCTGACTGGGCCCGACAGCACTCGAACATTGCATGTGGTCCCCTCGGTTTGGACTGAGAAGGGGCGAGCTATGCCCTGCAGCTCACTGACTGCGCCCGAGGTCTCAAGAGATTTGGATGAGTTCTCGGGAGGTCCGGACTACGATCCGGTGACCCCGGGCCGTGCGAGTGGCCGAACAGACGGGTGATTCCACCAGATTCGGAGATTCCTCACGAGATTCGCACTAAGATCAACGAGACAGGTGCCTCACCATCTCTCTGATCTTTCCTGACATCTCAGGACATATCCATATCTCTTCCGAGATTTGGACGGATATGCCGAAACGTGTGTCTGGGAACTCGCATGCAGGGCTTGAGATCTCATGAGATGTGGGTCAGGGCCTCCAAAATTTAGACTGCGATCCCATGAGTTTAGCTGCTCGAGACCCCTGACTGGGGTGAGACCTCAGGGATTTGGCTCCGTTCTAATGACAATTGGATTTCAACCCCCTGGGGATTGCTTCTCGTTCTCGCTAACTGGGCCAGAGATCCCCGCGAGATTTGCCTGAGCATTCCCGCGTTTGACCTGAAGTCTGATGGACTTAGATGCTGTTTCTCACCCAGTGGCCGGTGGCCCCAGGAGACTTGAGTGCGTTCTTCCGAGGCTGGGGCTGTGATCACGTGACCTATGCCCGTGAATATCCCTGACAGGGCCAGAGTTTGTTGACACTTGGATGGGTTCTACTGGGCATCGGCAGAGATCACCCCGGAGTGGCACCTGGATCCCCTAACTTGGGCACAATCACTCAAGATGTTTTGACGAGTTCTGGCTCGATTTGGAATCAGATCCCACGAGACTGGCTCCTGGCATCCACGGATTGGACCAGCGCTCTCCCAAGTGTCGGAGGTGGTGAGGCACATTCAGACGGAGACCACGTGACATGTACCCCTGGATCTCGTCGAGTACACCTGACATTCCGAGACTTTGGCACAGTTGTCCTGAGATACGGACACCTACCCGAGACGTTTGCATGGGAGTGGCCGATCAGGCCTGAGTTCTCACGGGATTTGGATCCGGTGTTCCGAGGTTTGGACTACGGCCCCATGGGATTTGGCCCTGGATCTGACTTCCAGGGCCTGAGGTCCGACGAGATGTCCACAAGCACTGCTGAGAATTGGATTCAAGTCCCCCGCGAATTGCCCGCGGAAGCCACTGAGGCATCCTGAGGTTTGACGAGATGGGGTTTGTTCTCCAAGGTTCGCAAGAAAGCACTCAGGTTTGGAGCCTGGTTCGCACCGTCCGGACGTGAGCACTCAGGAGCATTGGATGAGTTCTGCCGCAAAGGTGATTTAGAGCTCAGGAGTTGGATACTGGGTCTCCCTGAGGGTGACCGGGGTCGACTGCGGTTTGGAGGAGTACTCCCGAGATTTGGACTGAGATATGCTGAAGTTGAACCCTCTGTCTAACAGAGAGGCCTTGGCCTGAGATCCCGAAGGATTGGAGTCAGCGCCTCCGACAGGAGATCACGGGAGGTTTGCCTGTGAATCTCCCTGAAAGGGCCCGAGAACCCTGAAGCTGGGGAGGACACCTCCCGAGATTTGGACTGAGAGCAGCTGAGATTCGCCCCCGGATCTCACGGAAAGGGGCCGAGGTCTCAAGAGGGTTTGTGGAGCTCTGTCGACATTTGAACTCAGAAACGGCGCACGTGGCCACAGGTTTTAGAGGAACGGGCCAGAGCTCCAACGTCGTTGGGAGATCTCGAACGCGATGCCGACGGAGATCACGTGCCTTGTGTCCCTGGGTCTCGCTGACTTTTCCTGAGATCTCCGGGGATTCGCGCAGTTCTACCGAGATTTGGACGGCTATCTTGAGCCAAGCGACCTCCTTATCCTCCCCAAGGCCGAGATCTCGTTCCCTTGGGGCCAGATGTCCCCAGACGTGGGCTGGGATCCCATTTGATTTGCCCTTCCATCTGGCTGCCTGGCTCCGTGGTCTGCTGCGGTTTGGAGGCGCTCTTCCGAGATGCAGACTAAAACCACAAGAATTTTGCCCCCCGGTACTGCAGAGGGGGCCTGTGCTGGCATGACTTGCGGTTTGTTCCCCCCAAGATTTGGCCTGAAACCACGTGGGGTTGGAACGCGGGCCTTGATATCCGGACATGAGCGCTCTGGAACTTCAGGGCCCCTCCTGAAATTGGGATGGAAATCACGTGAGCATTGCCCCCTGGATCTCGAGGACTGGGAATGGGATCATGGCAGATTTGCATGAGCCGTCGCGAGATTTGGACGGAGCTCCCCTGAAGTCAGGTGCTCTCTGTCCCACAGAGCTCCCCGAGATCCCAGGAGTTTTGAGTGAGTTCTTCCGAGGCTTGGACGGAGGAGACACCATATTTGATCCCGAATCTCCCTGACTGGGCCCGACAGTGCTTGAACATTGCATGTGGTCCCCTAGGTTTGGACTGAGAAGGGGCGAGCTTTGCCCTGCCGCTCACTGACTGCGCCCGAGGTCTCAAGAGATTTGGATGAGTTCTGGGGAGGTCTGGACTACGATCTGGTGACCTCGGGCCCTGCCAGTGGCCGAACGGACCGGAGATTCCACCAGATTCGGAGATTCCTCGTGAGATTCGCCCTGAGAACAACGAGACAGGTGCCTCTCGATCTCTCTGATCATTCCTGACATCTCAGGACATTTCCATAGCTCTTCCGATATTTGGACGGATATGCTGACACGTGTTTCCAGGAACTCGCAGGCAGGGCCTGAGATCTCATGAGATGTGGGTCAGGGCCTCCAAAATTTAGACTGCGATCCCATGAGTTTAGTTGCTTGAGACCCCTGACTGGGGTGAGACCTCAGGGATTTGGTTTCGTGCTAATGACAATTGGATTTCAACCCCCTGGGGATTGCTTCTGGATCTCGCTAACTGGGCCAGAGGTCCCCCCGGAATTTGCGTGAGTGTTCCCGTGTTACGCCTAAAGTCAGATGAACTTAGATGCTGTTTCTCACGCAACGGACAGTGGCCCCGCAAGATTTGAGTGCGTTCTTCCGAGCCTGGGGCTGTGATCACGTGACATATGTCCGTGAATCTCCCTGACGGGGCCAGGGGTTCTTGACATTTGAATGAGTTCTCCTGGACTTTGGCTGAGATCACCCGGATTCCATAACTTGGGCACAAACCACTAAAGAGATTTTGACGAGTTCCAGCTCGATTTGGAATCAGATCCCACGAGACTGGCTCCTGGCATTCACGGATTGGACCAGCGTTCTCACAAGTGTCGGAGGTGGCGAGCGTCATTCAGACGGAGACCACGTGACATGTGCCCCTCGATCTCGTCGAGTACACCTGACATTTCGAGGCTTTGGCACAGTTGTCCTGAGATTCGGACGCCTACACGGAGACGTTTGCCTGGGAGTGTCCGACGGGTCCTGAGTTCTCACAGGATTTGGATCCGGTGTTCCGAGGTGTGGACTGCGGCCCCATGAGATTTGGCCCTGAATTTCACTTCCTGGGCCTGTGGTCCCATGAGATGTCGACGAGCACTCCTGAGAATTGGATTCAAGTCCCCTGCGAATTGCCCTCGGAAGCCACTGAGGGGTCCCGAGGTTTGACGAGATGGGGTTTGTTCTCCAAGGTTCGCACGAAAGCACTCAGGTTTGGAGCCTGGTTCGCACCGTCCGGACGTGAGGACTCAGGAGCATTGGGTGAGTTCTGCTGCAAAGGTGATTGAGAGCTCAGGAGTTGGGCCCTGGGTCGCCCTGATGGTGACCGGGGTCGACCGAGGTTTGGAGGCTTTCTCCCGAGATTTGGACTGAGATTTGATGAAGTTGAACCCTGTGTCTAACAGAGAGGCCTTGGCCTGAGATCCCGTGGGTTGGAGTCAGCGCCTCCGACTGGAGATCACGGGAGCTTTGCCTGTGAATCTCCCTGAAATTGTCCGAGAACCCTGAAGCTGGGGAGGAGACCTCCCGAGATTTGGACTGAGATCAGCTGAGATTCGCCCCCGGATCTCACCGAAAGGGGTCGAAGTCTCAAGATGGTTTGAGGAGCTCTGGCGACATTTTAAATCAGAAACGGTGCACGTAGCCACAGGTTGTAGTGGAACGCACCAGAGCTCCCACGAGGTTGGGAGATTGCAAACGCGATGTGGACGGAGATCATGTGCGTGTCTCCCTGGGTCTCGCTGACGTTTCCTGAGACCTCAGGGCATTCGCGCAGTTCTACCGAGATTTGGACGACTACCCTGAGCCAAGCGACCTCCATATCCACCACAAGGCCCGAGATCTTGTTCCATTGGGGCCAGGTGTCCCCAGACGTGTGCTGGGATCCCACTTGGTTTGTCTTTCCATCTCGCTGCCTGGCCCCGTTGTATCCTGCGGTTTGGAGGCGCTCTCCCGAGATGCAGACTAAAACCATGAGAGGTTTGCCCCCGGGTCTTGCAGAGGGGGCCTGTGCTGCCATGACTTGCTGTTTGTTCCCCCCAAGACTTGGCCTGAAACCACGCGGTTTCGGAACCGGGGCCTTGATGTCTTGACGAGAGCGCTCTGGATTTGCAGGGCCCCTCCTGAAATTGGGATGGCGATGATGTGAGCATTGCCCCCTGGAACTCGAGGACTGGGCATGGGATCACACCAGTTTTGCATGAGCCGTCCCGAGATTTGGATGGAGCTCCCCTGAAGTCAGACGCTCTTTGTCCCAGAGAGCTCCCCGAGAACCCAGGAGCATTGAGTGCGTTCCTCCGACGCATGGACTGAGGAGACGCCAGATTTGACCGCGAATCTCCCTGACTGGGCCCGACAGCACTCGAACATTGCATGTGGTCCCCTCGGTTTGGACTGAGAAGGGGCGAGCTATGCCCTGCAGCTCACTGACGGCGCCCGAGGTCTCAAGAGATTTGGATGAGTTCTGGGGAGGTCCGGACTATGATCCGGTGACCCCGGGCCCTGCGAGTGGCCGAACAGACGGGAGATTCCACCAGATTCGGAGATTCCTCACGAGATTCGCACTAAGATCAACGAGACAGGTGCCTCACCATCACTCTGATCTTTCCTGACATCTCAGGACATATCCATATCTCTTCCGAGATTTGGACGGATATGCCGAAACGTGTGTCTGGGAACTCGCATGCAGGGCTTGAGATCTCATGAGATGTGGGTCAGGGCCTCCAAAATTTAGACTGCGATCCCATGAGTTTAGGTGCTCGAGACCCCTGACTGGGGTGAGACCTCAGGGATTTGGCTCCGTTCTAATGACAATTGGATTTCAACCCCCTGGGGATTGCTTCTGGATCTCGCTAACTGGGCCAGAGATCCCCGCGAGATTTGCCTGAGCATTCCCGCGTTTGACCTGAAGTCTGATGGACTTAGATGCTGTTTCTCACCCAGTGGCCGGTGGCCCCAGGAGACTTGAGTGCGTTCTTCCGAGGCTGGGGCTGTGATCACGTGACCTATGCCCGTGAATCTCCCTGACAGGGCCAGGGGTTGTTGACACTTGGATGGGTTCTCCTGGGCATCGGCCGAGATCACCCCGGAGTGGCACCGGGATCCCCTAACTTGGGCACAAACACTCAAGATGTTTTGACGAGTTCTGGCTCGATTTGGAATCAGATCCCACGAGACTGGCTCCTGGCATCCACGGATTGGACCAGCGCTCTCCCAAGTGTCGGAGGTGGCGAGGCACATTCAGACGGAGACCACGTGACATGTACCCCTGGATCTCGTCGAGTACACCTGACATTCCGAGACTTTGGCACAGTTGTCCTGAGATACGGACACCTACCCGAGACGTTTGCCTGGGAGTGGCCGATTAGGCCTGAGTTCTCACGGGATTTGGATCCGGTGTTCCGAGGTTTGGACTGCGGCCCCATGGGATTTGGCCCTGGATCTGGCTTCCAGGGCCTGAGGTCCGACGAGATGTCCTCAAGCACTGCTGAGAATTGGATTCAAGTCCCCCGCGAATTGCCCGCGGAAGCCACTGAGGCATCCTGAGGTTTGACGAGATGGGGTTTGTTCTCCAAGGTTCGCACGAAATCACTCAGGTTTGGAGCCTGGTTCGCACCGTCCGGACGTGAGCACTCAGGAGCATTGGATGAGTTCTGTCGCAAAGGTGATTGAGAGCTCAGGAGTTGGACACTGGGTCTCCCTGATGGTGACTGGGATCGACCGCGGTTTGGAGGAGTACTCCCGAGATTTGGACTGAGATATGCTGAAGTTGAACCCTCTGTCTAACAGAGAGGCCTTGGCCTGAGATCCCGAAGGATTGGAGTCAGCGCCTCCGACCGGAGATCACGGGAGGTTTGCCTGTGAATCTCCCTGAAAGGGCCCGAGAACCCTGAAGCTGGGGAGGACACCTCCCGAGATTTGGACTGAGAGCAGCTGAGATTCGCCCCCGGATCTCACGGAAAGGGGCCGAGGTCTCAAGAGGGTTTGTGGAGCTCTGTCGACATTTGAACTCAGAAACGGCGCACGTGGCCACAGGTTGTAGAGGAACGGGCCAGAGCTCCAACGTCGTTGGGAGATCTCGAACGCGATGCCGACGGAGATCACGTGCCTTGTGTCCCTGGGTCTCGCTGACTTTTCCTGAGATCTCCGGGGATTCGCGCAGTTCTACCGAGATTTGGACGGCTATCTTGAGCCAAGCGACCTCCTTATCCTCCCCAAGGACGAGATCTCATTCCCTTGGGGCCAGGTGTCCCCAGACGTGGGCTGGGATCCCATTTGATTTGCCCTTCCATCTGGCTGCCTGGCTCCGTGGTCTCCTGCGGTTTGGAGGTGCTCTTCCGAGATGCAGACTAAAACCACGAGAATTTTGCCCCCCGGTACTGCAGAGGGGGCCTGTGCTGCCATGACTTGCGGTTTGTTCCCCCCAAGATTTGGCCTGAAACCACGCGGGGTTGGAACCCGGGCCTTGATATCTGGACCTGAGCGCTCTGGAACTTCAGGGCCCCTCCTGAAATTGGGATGGAAATCACGTGAGCATTGCCCCCTGGATCTCGAGGACTGGGTATGGGATCACGGCAGATTTGCATGAGCCGTCCCGAGATTTGGACGGAGCTGCCCTGAAGTCAGGTGCTCTCTGTCCCACAGAGCTCCCCGAGATCCCAGGAGTTTTGAGTGAGTTCTTCCGAGGCTTGGACGGAGGAGACACCATATTTGATCCCGAATCTCCCTGACTGGGCCCGACAGTGCTCGAACATTGCATGTGGTCCCCTAGGTTTGGACTGAGAAGGGGCGAGCTTTGCCCTGCCGCTCACTGACTGCGCCCGAGGTCTCAAGAGATTTGGATGAGTTCTGGGGAGGTCTGGACTACGATCCGGTGACCTCGGGCCCTGCCAGTGGCCGAACGGACCGGAGATTCCACCAGATTCGGAGATTCCTCGTGAGATTCGCCCTGAGAACAACGAGACAGGTGCCTCTCGATCTCTCTGATCATTCCTGACATCTCAGGACATTTCCATAGCTCTTCCGATATTTGGACGGATATGCCGACACGTGTGTCTGGGAACTCGCATGCAGGGCTTGAGATCTCATGAGATGTGGGTCAGGGCCTCCAAAATTTAGACTGCGATCCCATGAGTTTAGTTGCTTGAGACCCCTGACTGGGGTGAGACCTCAGGGATTTGGTTTCGTTCTAATGACAATTGGATTTCAACCCCCTGGGGATTGCTTCTGGATCTCGCTAACTGGGCCAGAGGTCCCCCCGGAATTTGCGTGTGGGTTCCCGTGTTACGCCTAAAGTCAGATGAACTTAGATGCTGTTTCTCACGCAACGGACAGTGGCCCCGCAAGATTTGAGTGCGTTCTTCCGAGCCTGGGGCTGTGATCACGTGACATATGTCCGTGAATCTCCCTGACAGGGCCAGGGGTTCTTGACATTTGAATGAGTTCTCCTGGACTTTGGCTGAGATCACCCGGATTCCATAACTTGGGCACAAACCACTAAAGAGATTTTGACGAGTTCCAGCTCGATTTGGAATCAGATCCCACGAGACTGGCTCCTGGCATTCACAGATTGGACCAGCGTTCTCACAAGTGTCGGAGGTGGCGAGCCTCATTCAGACGGACACCACGTGACATGTGCCCCTCGATCTCGTCGAGTACACCTGACATTTCGAGACTTTGGCACAGTTGTCCTGAGATTCGGACACCTACACGGAGACGTTTGCCTGGGAGTGTCCGACGGGTCCTGAGTTCTCACAGGATTTGGATCCGGTGTTCCGAGGTGTGGACTGCGGCCCCATGAGATTTGGCCCTGGATTTGGCTTCCTGGGCCTGTGGTCCCATGAGATGTCGACGAGCACTCCTGAGAATTGGATTCAAGTCCCCTGCGAATTGCCCTCGGAAGCCTCTGAGGGGTCCCGAGGTTTGACGAGATGGGGTTTGTTCTCCAAGGTTCGCACGAAAGCACTCAGGTTTGGAGCCTGGTTCGCACCGTCCGGACGTGAGGACTCAGGAGCATTGGGTGAGTTCTGCTGCAAAGGTGATTGAGAGCTCAGGAGTTGGGCCCTGGGTCGCCCTTATGGTGACCGGGGTCGACCGAGGTTTGGAGGCTTTCTCCCGAGATTTGGACTGAGATTTGATGAAGTTGAACCCTCTGTCTAACAGAGAGGCCTTGGCCTGAGATCCCGAATGATTGGAGTCAGCGCCTCCGACAGGAGATCACGGGAAGTTTGCCTGTGAATCTCCCTGAAAGGGCCCGCGAACCCTGAACCTGGGGAGGACACCTCCCGAGATTTGGACTGAGAGCAGCTGAGATTCGCCCCCGGATCTCACGGAAAGGGGCCGAGGTCTCAAGAGGGTTTGAGGAGCTCTGTCGACATTTGAACTCAGAAACGGCGCACGTGGCCACAGGTTTTAGAGGAACGGAGCAGAGTTCCAACGTCGTTAGGAGATCTCGAACGCGATGCCGACGGAGATCACGTGCCTTGTGTCCCTGGGTCTCGCTGACTTTTCCTGAGATCTCAGGGTATTCGCGCAGTTCTACCGAGATTTGGACAGCTCTCCTGAGCCAAGCGACCTCCATGTCCTCCACAAGGCCCGAGATCTCGATCCGTTGGGGCCAGGTGTCCCCAGACGTGGGCTGGGAGCCCACTTGATTTGCCCTTCCATCTCGCTTCCTGGCCCCATTGTCTCCTGCGGTTTGGAGGAGCTCTTCCGAGATGCAGCCTAAAACCATGAGAGTTTTGCCACCGGGTCTTGCAGAGGGTTCCTGTGATGTCATGACTTGCGGTTTGTACCCCCACGATTTGGCCTGAAACCACGCGTGGTTGGAACCCGGGCCTTGATGTCTGGATGTGAGCGCTCTGGATTTGCAGGGCCACTCCTGAGATGGGGATGGGGATCACGTGAGCATTACCCCCTGGATCTCGAGGACTGGGCATGGGATCTCACCAGATTTGCATGAGCCGTCCCGAGATTTGGACGGAGCTCCCCTGAAGTCAGACGCTCTTTGTCCCAAGAGCTCCCCGAGATCCCAGGAGTTTTGAGTGAGTTCTTCCGATGCTTGGATGGAGGAGACCCCAGATTGGACCCCGAATCTCCCTGACTGGGCCTGACAGCGCTCGAACATTGCATGTGGTCCCCTAGATTTGGACTGAGAAGGGGCGAGATTTGCCCTGCGGCTCACTGACACTGCCCGAGGTCTCAAGAGATTTGGATGAGATCTGGGGAGGTCCGGACAACGATCCGGCGACCTCGGGCCCTGTGAGTGGCCGAAAGGATGGGAGATTCCACCAGATTCGGAGATTCATCGCGAGATTCGCCCTGAGATCAACGAGACAGGTGCCTCTCCATCTCTCTGATCATTCCTGCCATCTCAGGACATTGCCAAAACTCTTCCGAGATTCAGACGTTTAGGCCGACACCTGTCTCCGGGAACTCGCAGGCAGGGCCTGATATCTCCTGAAATGTGGGTCAGGGCCTCCAAAATTTAGACGGTGATCCCATGAGTTTAGCCGCTCAAGACCCCTGACTGGGGGTGAGACCTCAGGGATTTGGTTCCGTTCTAAGGACAATTGGATTTCAACCCCCTGGGGATTGCTTCTGCATCTCGCTAACTGGGGCAGAGGTCCCCCCGATATTGCGTGTGCGTTCTCGTGTTTGGCCTAAAGTCAGATGAACTTAGATGCTGTTTCTCACCCAACGGATGGAGGCCCCAGGAGATTTGAGTGCCTTCGTTCGAGATTGGGGCTGTGGTCACGTGACATATGCCCGTGAATCTCCCTGACAGTGTCAGGGTTTGTTGACATTTGGATGAGTTCTACTGGACTTCGGTTGAGATGACTCCGGAGTGGCACCTGGATCCCCTAAATTGGGCACAAACACTCAAGAGATTTTGACAAGTTCAGGCTCGATTTGGAATCAGATCCCACGAGACTGGCTCCTGGCATTCACGGAATGGACGAGCCCTCTCAAATTTTCGGAGGTGGCGAGCCACATTCAGACGGAGACCACGTGAAATGTGCCCCTGGATCGCGTCGAGTACACCTGACATTTCGAGACTTTGGCAAGTTGTCCTGAGATTCGGACACCTACCCCGAGATGTTTGCCTGGGAGTGGCCGAAGGGACCTGAGTTCTCACGAGATTTGGATCCGGTGTTTCGAGGTTTGGACTGTGGCCCCATGAGATTTGGCCCTGGATCTCGCTTCCTGGGCCCGAGGTCCCACGGGATGTCGACGAGCACTACTGAGAATTGTATTCAGGTCCCCTGCGAATTGCCCCCGGAAGCCAATGAGGGTTCCCGAGGTTTGTCGTGATGGGGATTGTTCTTCAAGGTTCGCACGAAAGCCCTCAGTTGTGAGGCCTCGTTCCCACCGTCCAGACGGGTGCACTCCTGAGCATTGGATGAATTCTGCCACAGAAGTGATTGAGAACTCAGCAGTCTGGCCCGGTGTCTCCCTGACGATACAATGGGTTGAACGAGGTTTGGAGGACTCCTCCCGAGATTTGGACTGAGATTAGGTGAAGTTGAAATCTGTGTCTAACAGAGAGGCCTTGGCCTGAGATCCCAAAGGATTGGAGTCTGCGCCTCCGACCGGAGATCACGGGACTTTTGCCTGTGAATCTCCCTGAAAGGGCCCGAGAGCCCTCAAGCTGGGGAGGAGACCTCCTGAGATTTGGACTGAGATCAGCTGAGATTTGCCCCCGGATCTGACCGAAAGGGGTCGAAGTCTCAAGATGGTTTGAGGAGCTCTGGCGACATTTGAAATCAGAAACGGTGCACGTAGCCACAGGTTGTAGTGGAACGCACCAGAGCTCCCACGAGGTTGGGAGATTGCAAACGCGATGTCGACGGAGATCATGTGCGTGTCTCCCTGGGTCTCGCTGACGTTTCCTGAGACCTCAGGGCATTCGCGCAGTTCTACCGAGATTTGGACGACTATCCTGAGCCAAGCGACCTCCATATCCTCCACAAGGCCCGAGATCTTGTTCCATTGGGGCCAGGTGTCCCCAGACGTGTGCTGGGATCCCACTTGGTTTGTCTTTCCATCTCGCTGCCTGGCCCCGTTGTATCCTGCGGTTTGGAGGCGCTCTCCCGAGATGCGGACTAAAACCATGAGAGGTTTGCCCCCGGGTCTTGCAGAGGGGGCCTGTGCTGCCATGACTTGCTGTTTGTTCCCCCCAAGACTTGGCCTGAAACCACGCGGGTTCGGAACCGGGGCCTTGATGTCTTGACGTGAGCGCTCTGGATCTGCAGGGCCCCTCCTGAAATTGGGATGGCGATCATGTTAGCATTGCCCCCTGGAACTCGAGGACTGGGCATGGGATCACACCAGTTTTGCATGAGCCGTCCAGAGATTTGGATGGAGCTCCCCTGAAGTCAGACGCTGTTCGTCCCAGAGAGCTCCCCGAGATCCCAGGAGCATTGAGTGCGTTCCTCCGACGCATGGACGGAGGAGACGCCAGATTTGACCGCGAATCTCCCTGACTGGGCCCGACAGCACTCGAACATTGCATGTGGTCCCCTCGGTTTGGACTGAGAAGGGGCGAGCTATGCCCTGCAGCTCACTGACTGCGCCCGAGGTCTCAAGAGATTTGGATGAGTTCTGGGGAGGTCCGGACTACGATCCGGTGACCCCGTGCCGTGCGAGTGGCCGAACAGACGGGTGATTCCACCAGATTCGGAGATTCCTCACGAGATTCGCACTAAGATCAACGAGACAGGTGCCTCACCATCTCTCTGATCTTTCCTGACATCTCAGGACATATCCATATCTCTTCCGAGATTTGGACGGATATGCCGAAACGTGTGTCTGGGAACTCGCATGCAGGGCTTGAGATCTCATGAGATGTGGGTCAGGGCCTCCAAAATTTAGACTGCGATCCCATGAGTTTAGGTGCTCGAGACCCCTGACTGGGGTGAGACCTCAGGGATTTGGCTCCGTTCTAATGACAATTGGATTTCAACCCCCTGGGGATTGCTTCTGGATCTCGCTAACTGGGCCAGAGATCCCCGCGAGATTTGCCTGAGCATTCCCGCGTTTGACCTGAAGTCTGATGGACTTAGATGCTGTTTCTCACCCAGTGGCCGGTGGCCCCAGGAGACTTGAGTGCGTTCTTCCGAGGCTGGGGCTGTGATCACGTGACCTATGCCCGTGAATCTCCCTGACAGGGCCAGGGTTTGTTGACACTTGGATGGGTTCTCCTGGGCATCGGCCGAGATCACCCCGGAGTGGCACCGGGATCCCCTAACTTGGGCACAAACACTCAAGATGTTTTGACGAGTTCTGGCTCGATTTGGAATCAGATCCCACGAGACTGGCTCCTGGCATCCACGGATTGGACCAGCGCTCTCCCAAGTGTCGGAGGTGGCGAGGCACATTCAGACGGAGACCACGTGACATGTACCCCTGGATCTCGTCGAGTACACCTGACATTCCGAGACTTTGGCACAGTTGTCCTGAGATACGGACACCTACCCGAGACGTTTGCCTGGGAGTGGCCGATCAGGCCTGAGTTCTCACGGGATTTGGATCCGGTGTTCCGAGGTTTGGACTGCGGCCCCATGGGATTTGGCCCTGGATCTGGCTTCCAGGGCCTGAGGTCCGACGAGATGTCCTCAAGCACTGCTGAGAATTGGATTCAAGTCCCCCGCGAATTGCCCGCGAAAGCCACTGAGGCATCCTGAGGTTTGACGAGATGGGGTTTGTTCTCCAAGGTTCGCACGAAATCACTCAGGTTTGGAGCCTGGTTCGCACCGTCCGGACGTGAGCACTCAGGAGCATTGGATGAGTTCTGTCGCAAAGGTGATTGAGAGCTCAGGAGTTGGACACTGGGTCTCCCTGATGGTGACTGGGATCGACCGCGGTTTGGAGGAGTACTCCCGAGATTTGGACTGAGATATGCTGAAGTTGAACCCTCTGTCTAACAGAGAGGCCTTGGCCTGAGATCCCGAAGGATTGGAGTCAGCGCCTCCGACCGGAGATCATGGGAGGTTTGCCTGTGAATCTCCCTGAAAGGGCCCGAGAACCCTGAAGCTGGGGAGGACACCTCCCGAGATTTGGACTGAGAGCAGCTGAGATTCGCCCCCGGATCTCACGGAAAGGGGCCGAGGTCTCAAGAGGGTTTGTGGAGCTCTGTCGACATTTGAACTCAGAAACGGCGCACGTGGCCACAGGTTGTAGAGGAACGGGCCAGAGCTCCAACGTCGTTGGGAGATCTCGAACGCGATGCCGACGGAGATCACGTGCCTTGTGTCCCTGGGTCTCGCTGACTTTTCCTGAGATCTCCGGGGATTCGCGCAGTTCTACCGAGATTTGGACGGCTATCTTGAGCCAAGCGACCTCCTTATCCTCCCCAAGGACGAGATCTCATTCCCTTGGGGCCAGGTGTCCCCAGACGTGGGCTGGGATCCCATTTGATTTGCCCTTCCATCTGGCTGCCTGGCTCCGTGGTCTCCTGCGGTTTGGAGGCGCTCTTCCGAGATGCAGACTAAAACCACGAGAATTTTGCCCCCCGGTACTGCAGAGGGGGCCTGTGCTGCCATGACTTGCGGTTTGTTCCCCCCAAGATTTGGCCTGAAACCACGCGGGGTTGGAACCCGGGCCTTGATATCTGGACCTGAGCGCTCTGGAACTTCAGGGCCCCTCCTGAAATTGGGATGGAAATCACGTGAGCATTGCCCCCTGGATCTCGAGGACTGGGTATGGGATCACGGCAGATTTGCATGAGCCGTCCCGAGATTTGGACGGAGCTCCCCTGAAGTCAGGTGCTCTCTGTCCCACAGAGCTCCCCGAGATCCCAGGAGTTTTGAGTGAGTTCTTCCGAGGCTTGGACGGAGGAGACACCATATTTGATCCCGAATCTCCCTGACTGGGCCCGACAGTGCTCGAACATTGCATGTGGTCCCCTAGGTTTGGACTGAGAAGGGGCGAACTTTGCCCTGCCGCTCACTGACTGCGCCCGAGGTCTCAAGAGATTTGGATGAGTTCTGGGGAGGTCTGGACTACGATCCGGTGACCTCGGGCCCTGCCAGTGGCCGAACGGACCGGAGATTCCACCAGATTCGGAGATTCCTCGTGAGATTCGCCCTGAGAACAACGAGACAGGTGCCTCTCGATCTCTCTGATCATTCCTGACATCTCAGGACATTTCCATAGCTCTTCCGATATTTGGACGGATATGCCGACACGTGTGTCTGGGAACTCGCATGCAGGGCTTGAGATCTCATGAGATGTGGGTCAGGGCCTCCAAAATTTAGACTGCGATCCCATGAGTTTAGTTGCTTGAGACCCCTGACTGGGGTGAGACCTCAGGGATTTGGTTTCGTTCTAATGACAATTGGATTTCAACCCCCTGGGGATTGCTTCTGGATCTCGCTAACTGGGCCAGAGGTCCCCCCGGAATTTGCGTGTGGGTTCCCGTGTTACGCCTAAAGTCAGATGAACTTAGATGCTGTTTCTCACGCAACGGACAGTGGCCCCGCAAGATTTGAGTGCGTTCTTCCGAGCCTGGGGCTGTGATCACGTGACATATGTCCGTGAATCTCCCTGACAGGGCCAGGGGTTCTTGACATTTGAATGAGTTCTCCTGGACTTTGGCTGAGATCACCCGGATTCCATAACTTGGGCACAAACCACTAAAGAGATTTTGACGAGTTCCAGCTCGATTTGGAATCCGATCCCACGAGACTGGCTCCTGGCATTCACAGATTGGACCAGCGTTCTCACAAGTGTCGGAGGTGGCGAGCCTCATTCAGACGGACACCACGTGACATGTGCCCCTCGATCTCGTCGAGTACACCTGACATTTCGAGACTTTGGCACAGTTGTCCTGAGATTCGGACACCTACACGGAGACGTTTGCCTGGGAGTGTCCGACGGGTCCTGAGTTCTCACAGGATTTGGATCCGGTGTTCCGAGGTGTGGACTGCGGCCCCATGAGATTTGGCCCTGGATTTGGCTTCCTGGGCCTGTGGTCCCATGAGATGTCGACGAGCACTCATGAGAATTGGATTCAAGTCCCCTGCGAATTGCCCTCGGAAGCCTCTGAGGGGTCCCGAGGTTTGACGAGATGGGGTTTGTTCTCCAAGGTTCGCACGAAAGCACTCAGGTTTGGAGCCTGGTTCGCACCGTCCGGACGTGAGGACTCAGGAGCATTGGGTGAGTTCTGCTGCAAAGGTGATTGAGAGCTCAGGAGTTGGGCCCTGGGTCGCCCTTATGGTGACCGGGGTCGACCGAGGTTTGGAGGCTTTCTCCCGAGATTTGGACTGAGATTTGATGAAGTTGAACCCTCTGTCTAACAGAGAGGCCTTGGCCTGAGATCCCGAATGATTGGAGTCAGCGCCTCCGACAGGAGATCACGGGAAGTTTGTCTGTGAATCTCC
>NW_026992162.1:0-21233 GCF_029215605.1 Mirounga angustirostris | reverse complement strand
CTAGCACGGCGGCCCCACTTTTGCATGGAAGTCTCATCACCTGCGTTCTAACTCGAAGAAACAACAGTGTGCAGAAACCGTGCTTTAGCTGCCGTTGAGCTCTCTGTGGGAGGAAGCATTTTAGGGTGTACTGTGGCTGAGAGCCTGGGGACGGGTTCCATATGTCAAATCGAGGGAGAAACAAGCCTGTGCAGAAGGCAGCTGTCAACTCACCCCTTGTTTACGAGGCTAGTACAGTTGCCCCGTGAGTGCCTGCAGGCCTCAAGCCAACCACCGAAGGGGAAGGAACAACTCGGGGAGAATTCCTGCTTCAGCGCATCTAGCCATGCCTGCGGTTGGAAGCATTTTGCGTGTGAATGCGTGAGCGCCCTGCAAGGGAGGTCCAAACCATTTTGCGTGTGAGACCCAGGCCCCGACAGAAGGCAGAGCACGACTCCCCACTTGTTTCGTGAAGCTGGTGAACACTGCGGCTCCCCTTTTGCACGGAAGTCTCATCGCTACCGTTCGACCTCGGAGAAACAACCCTGTAGAGAAACCGTGGCTTAGGTACCGTTGACCTCTCTGTGGGAGGAAGCAGTTTAGGGTGTACGGTGGCTGAGAACGGAAGGCAGCTCTCAACTCACCTCTCGTTTACGAGGCGGGTACCATTGCCCCGTGTGTGCTTGCAGGCTTAAAGACAGCCACCTCACTCGAAGGAAAAGCTGGGTGGAGACTCCTTGCTTGAGCTCCAATGGCCGCTCCTGAGGGTGGAAACGTTTTGGTGTGGGAGTGCGGGAGAGCACTGCAAGGGAGTCCCAAAGCGTTTTCCAAGTGAGGCTCAGGCCCTGGTAGAAGGCAGAACACGACTCACCACTTGTTTCATGAAGCTGGCGAGCACTGCGGCCCCACATGTGCATGGAGGTCTCGGCGCTAGCGTTCTAACTCGAAGAAACAACACGGTAGAGAAACCGTGCTTTAGCTACCCTCCACCTCTCTGAGGGAGGAAGGTCTTTCCAGGCTACCGTGGCTGCGTGCCTGGGGAACGGGTCCCTTACCTGAAACCGAGGGAGAAGAAGTTCGGGCGAGAAGGCATCTCTCGACTCAGCTCTTGTTCCCCGAAGCTGACACTACTGCTCCATGTGTGCCTAGGAATGCTAAGTGCGCCACACTGATTTCGCAGAAAGGAGCCGGTGCAGAATCCCAGCTTCAGCTCATTCGCCTTTCCACAGGGTAGCAGCCTTTTCAACTCGGCTGGAGGGCAAAGCTGGGGAATGAGTCCCAGCAGAATTCCCAGGGAGAAATAAGCATGGGCAGAAGGCACCTCTCGAATCAACTCTGGTTTCGGGAAGCGTGATCGGCTCTCCCGTGTGTGCGTGGGGTCCTAAGTGTCACCCACCCAACGCAAAGGAACGGAACGGTAGAGAAGCCGTGCGTCAGCAAAGAACGCCCTTCCTGAGCGTGAACTGCACCTAGGGTGTGTTTCTGTGAAAGCATGAGAAATGGCACCTAAACGTAACGCGGAGTGAGAAGCAGGCCTGTAAGGAAGGCTGCTGTGGACTCACCTCTTGTTTTAGGAGATCAGCACTGCTGTACCCTGGGTGCCTGCAAGGGAGGTCCAAACCATTTGGCGTGTGAGACTCAGGCCCCGGCAGAAGGCTAAACACCACTCCCCAATTGTTTCATGAAGCTGGCTAGCACTGCGGCTCCCCTTTGGCACGGAGGTCTCATCGGTACCGTTCGAACTCGGAGAAAGAACCCTGTAGAGAAACCGTGGCTTAGCTGGAGGAACCAAGTGGGGTGTCCAGGCTACTAAGAGCAAGAATCAATGCTACAGAGTTACTGCGCGTTACTTAACATTGCCGTTCCTGAAGCCACGGGAACTGTACAGTGCTCGTGTAGGAGGGACCGGGGAAAGGGACGGGTCCCATACCTGAAATGGAGTGAGAAGCAGGCCAGTGCGGAAGGCAGCTCTCACCTCACCTCTTGTTTAGGAGGCTAGTTACCCTCACCCCGGGTGCGCCCTCAGGCCTCAAGCCGACCACCTAACTCAAAGGAACAACTCTGAAGAGAATTCCTGCTTCGGCTAGACTAGCCATGCCTGAGAGTGGACGCTTTTGGCTTTGTGCATGCGTGAGCGCCCTGCAAGGGAGGCCCAAACCATTTTGCGTGTGAGACTCAGGCCCCGGCAGAAGGCAGAACACGACTCCCCACTTGTTTCATGAAGCTAGCACTGCGGCCCCACTTCTGCATGGAAGTCTCATCGCTCGCGTTCTCACTCGGAGAAACAACGCTGTAGAGAAACGGCGCTTTAGCCACCGTCGACCTCTGAGTGGGAGGAAGCAGTTTCGGGTGGACTGTGGGTGAGAGCCTGGGGACGGGTCCCATTTCGTCCAATCGAGGGAGAGACAGGCCGGTACAGAAGGCAGCTCTCAACTCACTCACATCATGGTTGTGGGGCTAGTACCGGTGCCCCGGGTGTGCGTGCAGCCTTAAAGACAGCCACCTAGCTCCAAGGAACAGCTGGGGAGAGAATCCGTGCTTCAGCTCAAACAGCCGCTCCTGAGGGTGGAAGCCCTTTGTCGTGTGCGTGCGGGAGAGCACTGCAAGGGAGTCCCAAACCTAATTTCGACGGAGCCTCGGGGCGCTGCAGAAGGCAGCCCAAGATTCCCCACTTGGTTCCTCCAGCTAGCACGGCGGCCCCACTTTTGCATGGAAGTCTCATCGCCTGCGTTCTAACTCGAAGAAACAACAGTGTGCAGAAACCGTGCTTTAGCTGCCGTTGACCTCTCTGTGGGAGGAAGCATTTTAGGGTGTACTGTGGCTGAGAGTCTGGGGACGGGTTCCATACGTCAAATCGAGGGAGAAACGGACCTGTGCAGAAGGCAGCTGTCAACACACCCCTTGTTTACGAGGCTAGTACAGTTGCCCCGTGAGTGCCTGCAGGCCTCAAGCCAAACACCGAAGGGGAAGGAACAACTCTGTGGAGAATTCCTGCTTCAGCGGATCTCTCCATGCCTGCGGCTGGAATCATTTTGCCGTGTGCATGCGTGAGCGCCCGGCAAGGGAGGCCCAAACCATTTTGCTTGTGAGACCCAGGCCTCGGCAGAAGGCAGAACACGAGTCCCCACTTGTTTCGTGAAGCTGGCGAGCACTGCGGCTCCCCGTTTGCACGGAAGTCTCATGGCTAGCGTTCGACTCGAAGAAAGAACCCTGTAGAGAAACCGTGGCTTAGCTGGAGGAACCAAGTGGGGAGTCCAGACTACTAAGGGCAAGAATCAATGCTACACAGATACTGTGCGTTACTT
Organism: Mirounga angustirostris; assembly: GCF_029215605.1. Classification (NCBI taxonomy): domain Eukaryota; kingdom Metazoa; phylum Chordata; class Mammalia; order Carnivora; family Phocidae; genus Mirounga; species Mirounga angustirostris. The sequence continues at coordinate 17,949 of NW_026992162.1, read as the reverse complement.
AACATTGCTGTTCCTGAAGCCACAGGAACTGTATAGTGCTCGTGTAGGAGGGACCGGGGAAAGGGAAGGGTCCCATATCTGAAATGGAGTGAGAAGCAGGCCGGTGCGGAAGGCACCTCTCAATTCACCTCTTGTTTAGTAGGCTAGTTACCCTCACCCCGGGTGCGCCCGCAGGCCTCAAGCCGACCACCTAACTCAAAGGAAGAACTCTGTAGAGAATTCCTGCTTCGGCTAGACTAGCCATGCCTGAGAGTGGACGCTTTTGGCTGTGTGCATGCTTGAGCGCCCTGCAAGGGAGGCCCAAACCATTTTGCGTGTGAGACTCAGTCCCCGGAAGAAGGCAGAACACTACTCCCCACTTGTTTCATGAAGCTAGCACTGCGGCCCCACTTCTGCATGGAAGTCTCATCGCTAGCGTTCTCACTCGGAGAAAAAACGCTGTAGAGAAACGGCGCTTTACCACCGTCGACCTCTCTGTGGGAGGAAGTAGTTTCGGGTGGACTGTGGGTGAGAGCCTGGGGACGGGACCCATTTCGTCCAATCGAGGGAGAGACAGGCCGGTACAGAAGGCAGCTCTCAACTCACTCACATCATGGTTTTGGGGCTAGTACCGGTGCCCCGGGTGTGCGTGCAGCCTAAAGACAGCCACCTAGCTCGAAGGAACAGCTGGGGAGAGAATCCGTGCTTCAGCTCAAACAGCCGCTCCTGAGGGTGGAAGCCCTTTGTTGTGTGCGTGCGGGAGAGCACTGCAAGGGAGTCCCAAACCTAATTCTGACGGAGCCTCGGCCGCTGCACAAGGCAGTCCACGAGTCCTCACTTGGTTCCTCCAGCTAGCACGGCGGCCCCACTTTTGCATGGAAGTCTCATCACCTGCGTTCTAACTCGAAGAAACAACAGTGTGCAGAAACCGTGCTTTAGCTGCCGTTGAGCTCTCTGTGGGAGGAAGCATTTTAGGGTGTACTGTGGCTGAGAGCCTGGGGACGGGTTCCATATGTCAAATCGAGGGAGAAACAAGCCTGTGCAGAAGGCAGCTGTCAACTCACCCCTTGTTTACGAGGCTAGTACAGTTGCCCCGTGAGTGCCTGCAGGCCTCAAGCCAACCACCGAAGGGGAAGGAACAACTCGGGGAGAATTCCTGCTTCAGCGCATCTAGCCATGCCTGCGGTTGGAAGCATTTTGCGTGTGAATGCGTGAGCGCCCTGCAAGGGAGGTCCAAACCATTTTGCGTGTGAGACCCAGGCCCCGACAGAAGGCAGAGCACGACTCCCCACTTGTTTCGTGAAGCTGGTGAACACTGCGGCTCCCCTTTTGCACGGAAGTCTCATCGCTACCGTTCGACCTCGGAGAAACAACCCTGTAGAGAAACCGTGGCTTAGGTACCGTTGACCTCTCTGTGGGAGGAAGCAGTTTAGGGTGTACGGTGGCTGAGAACGGAAGGCAGCTCTCAACTCACCTCTCGTTTACGAGGCGGGTACCATTGCCCCGTGTGTGCTTGCAGGCTTAAAGACAGCCACCTCACTCGAAGGAAAAGCTGGGTGGAGACTCCTTGCTTGAGCTCCAATGGCCGCTCCTGAGGGTGGAAACGTTTTGGTGTGGGAGTGCGGGAGAGCACTGCAAGGGAGTCCCAAAGCGTTTTCCAAGTGAGGCTCAGGCCCTGGTAGAAGGCAGAACACGACTCACCACTTGTTTCATGAAGCTGGTGAGCACTGCGGCCCCACATGTGCATGGAGGTCTCGGCGCTAGCGTTCTAACTCGAAGAAACAACACGGTAGAGAAACCGTGCTTTAGCTACCCTCCACCTCTCTGAGGGAGGAAGGTCTTTCCAGGCTACCGTGGCTGCGTGCCTGGGGAACGGGTCCCTTACCTGAAACCGAGGGAGAAGAAGTTCGGGCGAGAAGGCATCTCTCGACTCAGCTCTTGTTCCCCGAAGCTGACACTACTGCTCCATGTGTGCCTAGGAATGCTAAGTGCGCCACACTGATTTCGCAGAAAGGAGCCGGTGCAGAATCCCAGCTTCAGCTCATTCGCCTTTCCACAGGGTAGCAGCCTTTTCAACTCGGCTGGAGGGCAAAGCTGGGGAATGAGTCCCAGCAGAATTCCCAGGGAGAAATAAGCATGGGCAGAAGGCACCTCTCGAATCAACTCTGGTTTCGGGAAGCGTGATCGGCTCTCCCGTGTGTGCGTGGGGTCCTAAGTGTCACCCACCCAACGCAAAGGAACGGAACGGTAGAGAAGCCGTGCGTCAGCAAAGAACGCCCTTCCTGAGCGTGAACTGCACCTAGGGTGTGTTTCTGTGAAAGCATGAGAAATGGCACCTAAACGTAACGCGGAGTGAGAAGCAGGCCTGTAAGGAAGGCTGCTGTGGACTCACCTCTTGTTTTAGGAGATCAGCACTGCTGTACCCTGGGTGCCTGCAAGGGAGGTCCAAACCATTTGGCGTGTGAGACTCAGGCCCCGGCAGAAGGCTAAACACCACTCCCCAATTGTTTCATGAAGCTGGCTAGCACTGCGGCTCCCCTTTGGCACGGAGGTCTCATCGGTACCGTTCGAACTCGGAGAAAGAACCCTGTAGAGAAACCGTGGCTTAGCTGGAGGAACCAAGTGGGGTGTCCAGGCTACTAAGAGCAAGAATCAATGCTACAGAGTTACTGCGCGTTACTTAACATTGCCGTTCCTGAAGCCACGGGAACTGTACAGTGCTCGTGTAGGAGGGACCGGGGAAAGGGACGGGTCCCATACCTGAAATGGAGTGAGAAGCAGGCCAGTGCGGAAGGCAGCTCTCACCTCACCTCTTGTTTAGGAGGCTAGTTACCCTCACCCCGGGTGCGCCCTCAGGCCTCAAGCCGACCACCTAACTCAAAGGAACAACTCTGAAGAGAATTCCTGCTTCGGCTAGACTAGCCATGCCTGAGAGTGGACGCTTTTGGCTTTGTGCATGCGTGAGCGCCCTGCAAGGGAGGCCCAAACCATTTTGCGTGTGAGACTCAGGCCCCGGCAGAAGGCAGAACACGACTCCCCACTTGTTTCATGAAGCTAGCACTGCGGCCCCACTTCTGCATGGAAGTCTCATCGCTCGCGTTCTCACTCGGAGAAACAACGCTGTAGAGAAACGGCGCTTTAGCCACCGTCGACCTCTGAGTGGGAGGAAGCAGTTTCGGGTGGACTGTGGGTGAGAGCCTGGGGACGGGTCCCATTTCGTCCAATCGAGGGAGAGACAGGCCGGTACAGAAGGCAGCTCTCAACTCACTCACATCATGGTTGTGGGGCTAGTACCGGTGCCCCGGGTGTGCGTGCAGCCTTAAAGACAGCCACCTAGCTCCAAGGAACAGCTGGGGAGAGAATCCGTGCTTCAGCTCAAACAGCCGCTCCTGAGGGTGGAAGCCCTTTGTCGTGTGCGTGCGGGAGAGCACTGCAAGGGAGTCCCAAACCTAATTTCGACGGAGCCTCGGGGCGCTGCAGAAGGCAGCCCAAGATTCCCCACTTGGTTCCTCCAGCTAGCACGGCGGCCCCACTTTTGCATGGAAGTCTCATCGCCTGCGTTCTAACTCGAAGAAACAACAGTGTGCAGAAACCGTGCTTTAGCTGCCGTTGACCTCTCTGTGGGAGGAAGCATTTTAGGGTGTACTGTGGCTGAGAGTCTGGGGACGGGTTCCATACGTCAAATCGAGGGAGAAACGGACCTGTGCAGAAGGCAGCTGTCAACACACCCCTTGTTTACGAGGCTAGTACAGTTGCCCCGTGAGTGCCTGCAGGCCTCAAGCCAAACACCGAAGGGGAAGGAACAACTCTGTGGAGAATTCCTGCTTCAGCGGATCTCTCCATGCCTGCGGCTGGAATCATTTTGCCGTGTGCATGCGTGAGCGCCCGGCAAGGGAGGCCCAAACCATTTTGCTTGTGAGACCCAGGCCTCGGCAGAAGGCAGAACACGAGTCCCCACTTGTTTCGTGAAGCTGGCGAGCACTGCGGCTCCCCGTTTGCACGGAAGTCTCATGGCTAGCGTTCGACTCGAAGAAAGAACCCTGTAGAGAAACCGTGGCTTAGCTGGAGGAACCAAGTGGGGAGTCCAGACTACTAAGGGCAAGAATCAATGCTACACAGATACTGTGCGTTACTTAACATTGCTGTTCCTGAAGCCACAGGAACTGTATAGTGCTCGTGTAGGAGGGACCGGGGAAAGGGAAGGGTCCCATATCTGAAATGGAGTGAGAAGCAGGCCGGTGCGGAAGGCACCTCTCAATTCACCTCTTGTTTAGTAGGCTAGTTACCCTCACCCCGGGTGCGCCCGCAGGCCTCAAGCCGACCACCTAACTCAAAGGAAGAACTCTGTAGAGAATTCCTGCTTCGGCTAGACTAGCCATGCCTGAGAGTGGACGCTTTTGGCTGTGTGCATGCTTGAGCGCCCTGCAAGGGAGGCCCAAACCATTTTGCGTGTGAGACTCAGTCCCCGGAAGAAGGCAGAACACTACTCCCCACTTGTTTCATGAAGCTAGCACTGCGGCCCCACTTCTGCATGGAAGTCTCATCGCTAGCGTTCTCACTCGGAGAAAAAACGCTGTAGAGAAACGGCGCTTTACCACCGTCGACCTCTCTGTGGGAGGAAGTAGTTTCGGGTGGACTGTGGGTGAGAGCCTGGGGACGGGACCCATTTCGTCCAATCGAGGGAGAGACAGGCCGGTACAGAAGGCAGCTCTCAACTCACTCACATCATGGTTTTGGGGCTAGTACCGGTGCCCCGGGTGTGCGTGCAGCCTAAAGACAGCCACCTAGCTCGAAGGAACAGCTGGGGAGAGAATCCGTGCTTCAGCTCAAACAGCCGCTCCTGAGGGTGGAAGCCCTTTGTTGTGTGCGTGCGGGAGAGCACTGCAAGGGAGTCCCAAACCTAATTCTGACGGAGCCTCGGCCGCTGCACAAGGCAGTCCACGAGTCCTCACTTGGTTCCTCCAGCTAGCACGGCGGCCCCACTTTTGCATGGAAGTCTCATCACCTGCGTTCTAACTCGAAGAAACAACAGTGTGCAGAAACCGTGCTTTAGCTGCCGTTGAGCTCTCTGTGGGAGGAAGCATTTTAGGGTGTACTGTGGCTGAGAGCCTGGGGACGGGTTCCATATGTCAAATCGAGGGAGAAACAAGCCTGTGCAGAAGGCAGCTGTCAACTCACCCCTTGTTTACGAGGCTAGTACAGTTGCCCCGTGAGTGCCTGCAGGCCTCAAGCCAACCACCGAAGGGGAAGGAACAACTCGGGGAGAATTCCTGCTTCAGCGCATCTAGCCATGCCTGCGGTTGGAAGCATTTTGCGTGTGAATGCGTGAGCGCCCTGCAAGGGAGGTCCAAACCATTTTGCGTGTGAGACCCAGGCCCCGACAGAAGGCAGAGCACGACTCCCCACTTGTTTCGTGAAGCTGGTGAACACTGCGGCTCCCCTTTTGCACGGAAGTCTCATCGCTACCGTTCGACCTCGGAGAAACAACCCTGTAGAGAAACCGTGGCTTAGGTACCGTTGACCTCTCTGTGGGAGGAAGCAGTTTAGGGTGTACGGTGGCTGAGAACGGAAGGCAGCTCTCAACTCACCTCTCGTTTACGAGGCGGGTACCATTGCCCCGTGTGTGCTTGCAGGCTTAAAGACAGCCACCTCACTCGAAGGAAAAGCTGGGTGGAGACTCCTTGCTTGAGCTCCAATGGCCGCTCCTGAGGGTGGAAACGTTTTGGTGTGGGAGTGCGGGAGAGCACTGCAAGGGAGTCCCAAAGCGTTTTCCAAGTGAGGCTCAGGCCCTGGTAGAAGGCAGAACACGACTCACCACTTGTTTCATGAAGCTGGCGAGCACTGCGGCCCCACATGTGCATGGAGGTCTCGGCGCTAGCGTTCTAACTCGAAGAAACAACACGGTAGAGAAACCGTGCTTTAGCTACCCTCCACCTCTCTGAGGGAGGAAGGTCTTTCCAGGCTACCGTGGCTGCGTGCCTGGGGAACGGGTCCCTTACCTGAAACCGAGGGAGAAGAAGTTCGGGCGAGAAGGCATCTCTCGACTCAGCTCTTGTTCCCCGAAGCTGACACTACTGCTCCATGTGTGCCTAGGAATGCTAAGTGCGCCACACTGATTTCGCAGAAAGGAGCCGGTGCAGAATCCCAGCTTCAGCTCATTCGCCTTTCCACAGGGTAGCAGCCTTTTCAACTCGGCTGGAGGGCAAAGCTGGGGAATGAGTCCCAGCAGAATTCCCAGGGAGAAATAAGCATGGGCAGAAGGCACCTCTCGAATCAACTCTGGTTTCGGGAAGCGTGATCGGCTCTCCCGTGTGTGCGTGGGGTCCTAAGTGTCACCCACCCAACGCAAAGGAACGGAACGGTAGAGAAGCCGTGCGTCAGCAAAGAACGCCCTTCCTGAGCGTGAACTGCACCTAGGGTGTGTTTCTGTGAAAGCATGAGAAATGGCACCTAAACGTAACGCGGAGTGAGAAGCAGGCCTGTAAGGAAGGCTGCTGTGGACTCACCTCTTGTTTTAGGAGATCAGCACTGCTGTACCCTGGGTGCCTGCAAGGGAGGTCCAAACCATTTGGCGTGTGAGACTCAGGCCCCGGCAGAAGGCTAAACACCACTCCCCAATTGTTTCATGAAGCTGGCTAGCACTGCGGCTCCCCTTTGGCACGGAGGTCTCATCGGTACCGTTCGAACTCGGAGAAAGAACCCTGTAGAGAAACCGTGGCTTAGCTGGAGGAACCAAGTGGGGTGTCCAGGCTACTAAGAGCAAGAATCAATGCTACAGAGTTACTGCGCGTTACTTAACATTGCCGTTCCTGAAGCCACGGGAACTGTACAGTGCTCGTGTAGGAGGGACCGGGGAAAGGGACGGGTCCCATACCTGAAATGGAGTGAGAAGCAGGCCAGTGCGGAAGGCAGCTCTCACCTCACCTCTTGTTTAGGAGGCTAGTTACCCTCACCCCGGGTGCGCCCTCAGGCCTCAAGCCGACCACCTAACTCAAAGGAACAACTCTGAAGAGAATTCCTGCTTCGGCTAGACTAGCCATGCCTGAGAGTGGACGCTTTTGGCTTTGTGCATGCGTGAGCGCCCTGCAAGGGAGGCCCAAACCATTTTGCGTGTGAGACTCAGGCCCCGGCAGAAGGCAGAACACGACTCCCCACTTGTTTCATGAAGCTAGCACTGCGGCCCCACTTCTGCATGGAAGTCTCATCGCTCGCGTTCTCACTCGGAGAAACAACGCTGTAGAGAAACGGCGCTTTAGCCACCGTCGACCTCTGAGTGGGAGGAAGCAGTTTCGGGTGGACTGTGGGTGAGAGCCTGGGGACGGGTCCCATTTCGTCCAATCGAGGGAGAGACAGGCCGGTACAGAAGGCAGCTCTCAACTCACTCACATCATGGTTGTGGGGCTAGTACCGGTGCCCCGGGTGTGCGTGCAGCCTTAAAGACAGCCACCTAGCTCCAAGGAACAGCTGGGGAGAGAATCCGTGCTTCAGCTCAAACAGCCGCTCCTGAGGGTGGAAGCCCTTTGTCGTGTGCGTGCGGGAGAGCACTGCAAGGGAGTCCCAAACCTAATTTCGACGGAGCCTCGGGGCGCTGCAGAAGGCAGCCCAAGATTCCCCACTTGGTTCCTCCAGCTAGCACGGCGGCCCCACTTTTGCATGGAAGTCTCATCGCCTGCGTTCTAACTCGAAGAAACAACAGTGTGCAGAAACCGTGCTTTAGCTGCCGTTGACCTCTCTGTGGGAGGAAGCATTTTAGGGTGTACTGTGGCTGAGAGTCTGGGGACGGGTTCCATACGTCAAATCGAGGGAGAAACGGACCTGTGCAGAAGGCAGCTGTCAACACACCCCTTGTTTACGAGGCTAGTACAGTTGCCCCGTGAGTGCCTGCAGGCCTCAAGCCAAACACCGAAGGGGAAGGAACAACTCTGTGGAGAATTCCTGCTTCAGCGGATCTCTCCATGCCTGCGGCTGGAATCATTTTGCCGTGTGCATGCGTGAGCGCCCGGCAAGGGAGGCCCAAACCATTTTGCTTGTGAGACCCAGGCCTCGGCAGAAGGCAGAACACGAGTCCCCACTTGTTTCGTGAAGCTGGCGAGCACTGCGGCTCCCCGTTTGCACGGAAGTCTCATGGCTAGCGTTCGACTCGAAGAAAGAACCCTGTAGAGAAACCGTGGCTTAGCTGGAGGAACCAAGTGGGGAGTCCAGACTACTAAGGGCAAGAATCAATGCTACACAGATACTGTGCGTTACTTAACATTGCTGTTCCTGAAGCCACAGGAACTGTATAGTGCTCGTGTAGGAGGGACCGGGGAAAGGGAAGGGTCCCATATCTGAAATGGAGTGAGAAGCAGGCCGGTGCGGAAGGCACCTCTCAATTCACCTCTTGTTTAGTAGGCTAGTTACCCTCACCCCGGGTGCGCCCGCAGGCCTCAAGCCGACCACCTAACTCAAAGGAAGAACTCTGTAGAGAATTCCTGCTTCGGCTAGACTAGCCATGCCTGAGAGTGGACGCTTTTGGCTGTGTGCATGCTTGAGCGCCCTGCAAGGGAGGCCCAAACCATTTTGCGTGTGAGACTCAGTCCCCGGAAGAAGGCAGAACACTACTCCCCACTTGTTTCATGAAGCTAGCACTGCGGCCCCACTTCTGCATGGAAGTCTCATCGCTAGCGTTCTCACTCGGAGAAAAAACGCTGTAGAGAAACGGCGCTTTACCACCGTCGACCTCTCTGTGGGAGGAAGTAGTTTCGGGTGGACTGTGGGTGAGAGCCTGGGGACGGGACCCATTTCGTCCAATCGAGGGAGAGACAGGCCGGTACAGAAGGCAGCTCTCAACTCACTCACATCATGGTTTTGGGGCTAGTACCGGTGCCCCGGGTGTGCGTGCAGCCTAAAGACAGCCACCTAGCTCGAAGGAACAGCTGGGGAGAGAATCCGTGCTTCAGCTCAAACAGCCGCTCCTGAGGGTGGAAGCCCTTTGTTGTGTGCGTGCGGGAGAGCACTGCAAGGGAGTCCCAAACCTAATTCTGACGGAGCCTCGGCCGCTGCACAAGGCAGTCCACGAGTCCTCACTTGGTTCCTCCAGCTAGCACGGCGGCCCCACTTTTGCATGGAAGTCTCATCACCTGCGTTCTAACTCGAAGAAACAACAGTGTGCAGAAACCGTGCTTTAGCTGCCGTTGAGCTCTCTGTGGGAGGAAGCATTTTAGGGTGTACTGTGGCTGAGAGCCTGGGGACGGGTTCCATATGTCAAATCGAGGGAGAAACAAGCCTGTGCAGAAGGCAGCTGTCAACTCACCCCTTGTTTACGAGGCTAGTACAGTTGCCCCGTGAGTGCCTGCAGGCCTCAAGCCAACCACCGAAGGGGAAGGAACAACTCGGGGAGAATTCCTGCTTCAGCGCATCTAGCCATGCCTGCGGTTGGAAGCATTTTGCGTGTGAATGCGTGAGCGCCCTGCAAGGGAGGTCCAAACCATTTTGCGTGTGAGACCCAGGCCCCGACAGAAGGCAGAGCACGACTCCCCACTTGTTTCGTGAAGCTGGTGAACACTGCGGCTCCCCTTTTGCACGGAAGTCTCATCGCTACCGTTCGACCTCGGAGAAACAACCCTGTAGAGAAACCGTGGCTTAGGTACCGTTGACCTCTCTGTGGGAGGAAGCAGTTTAGGGTGTACGGTGGCTGAGAACGGAAGGCAGCTCTCAACTCACCTCTCGTTTACGAGGCGGGTACCATTGCCCCGTGTGTGCTTGCAGGCTTAAAGACAGCCACCTCACTCGAAGGAAAAGCTGGGTGGAGACTCCTTGCTTGAGCTCCAATGGCCGCTCCTGAGGGTGGAAACGTTTTGGTGTGGGAGTGCGGGAGAGCACTGCAAGGGAGTCCCAAAGCGTTTTCCAAGTGAGGCTCAGGCCCTGGTAGAAGGCAGAACACGACTCACCACTTGTTTCATGAAGCTGGTGAGCACTGCGGCCCCACATGTGCATGGAGGTCTCGGCGCTAGCGTTCTAACTCGAAGAAACAACACGGTAGAGAAACCGTGCTTTAGCTACCCTCCACCTCTCTGAGGGAGGAAGGTCTTTCCAGGCTACCGTGGCTGCGTGCCTGGGGAACGGGTCCCTTACCTGAAACCGAGGGAGAAGAAGTTCGGGCGAGAAGGCATCTCTCGACTCAGCTCTTGTTCCCCGAAGCTGACACTACTGCTCCATGTGTGCCTAGGAATGCTAAGTGCGCCACACTGATTTCGCAGAAAGGAGCCGGTGCAGAATCCCAGCTTCAGCTCATTCGCCTTTCCACAGGGTAGCAGCCTTTTCAACTCGGCTGGAGGGCAAAGCTGGGGAATGAGTCCCAGCAGAATTCCCAGGGAGAAATAAGCATGGGCAGAAGGCACCTCTCGAATCAACTCTGGTTTCGGGAAGCGTGATCGGCTCTCCCGTGTGTGCGTGGGGTCCTAAGTGTCACCCACCCAACGCAAAGGAACGGAACGGTAGAGAAGCCGTGCGTCAGCAAAGAACGCCCTTCCTGAGCGTGAACTGCACCTAGGGTGTGTTTCTGTGAAAGCATGAGAAATGGCACCTAAACGTAACGCGGAGTGAGAAGCAGGCCTGTAAGGAAGGCTGCTGTGGACTCACCTCTTGTTTTAGGAGATCAGCACTGCTGTACCCTGGGTGCCTGCAAGGGAGGTCCAAACCATTTGGCGTGTGAGACTCAGGCCCCGGCAGAAGGCTAAACACCACTCCCCAATTGTTTCATGAAGCTGGCTAGCACTGCGGCTCCCCTTTGGCACGGAGGTCTCATCGGTACCGTTCGAACTCGGAGAAAGAACCCTGTAGAGAAACCGTGGCTTAGCTGGAGGAACCAAGTGGGGTGTCCAGGCTACTAAGAGCAAGAATCAATGCTACAGAGTTACTGCGCGTTACTTAACATTGCCGTTCCTGAAGCCACGGGAACTGTACAGTGCTCGTGTAGGAGGGACCGGGGAAAGGGACGGGTCCCATACCTGAAATGGAGTGAGAAGCAGGCCAGTGCGGAAGGCAGCTCTCACCTCACCTCTTGTTTAGGAGGCTAGTTACCCTCACCCCGGGTGCGCCCTCAGGCCTCAAGCCGACCACCTAACTCAAAGGAACAACTCTGAAGAGAATTCCTGCTTCGGCTAGACTAGCCATGCCTGAGAGTGGACGCTTTTGGCTTTGTGCATGCGTGAGCGCCCTGCAAGGGAGGCCCAAACCATTTTGCGTGTGAGACTCAGGCCCCGGCAGAAGGCAGAACACGACTCCCCACTTGTTTCATGAAGCTAGCACTGCGGCCCCACTTCTGCATGGAAGTCTCATCGCTCGCGTTCTCACTCGGAGAAACAACGCTGTAGAGAAACGGCGCTTTAGCCACCGTCGACCTCTGAGTGGGAGGAAGCAGTTTCGGGTGGACTGTGGGTGAGAGCCTGGGGACGGGTCCCATTTCGTCCAATCGAGGGAGAGACAGGCCGGTACAGAAGGCAGCTCTCAACTCACTCACATCATGGTTGTGGGGCTAGTACCGGTGCCCCGGGTGTGCGTGCAGCCTTAAAGACAGCCACCTAGCTCCAAGGAACAGCTGGGGAGAGAATCCGTGCTTCAGCTCAAACAGCCGCTCCTGAGGGTGGAAGCCCTTTGTCGTGTGCGTGCGGGAGAGCACTGCAAGGGAGTCCCAAACCTAATTTCGACGGAGCCTCGGGGCGCTGCAGAAGGCAGCCCAAGATTCCCCACTTGGTTCCTCCAGCTAGCACGGCGGCCCCACTTTTGCATGGAAGTCTCATCGCCTGCGTTCTAACTCGAAGAAACAACAGTGTGCAGAAACCGTGCTTTAGCTGCCGTTGACCTCTCTGTGGGAGGAAGCATTTTAGGGTGTACTGTGGCTGAGAGTCTGGGGACGGGTTCCATACGTCAAATCGAGGGAGAAACGGACCTGTGCAGAAGGCAGCTGTCAACACACCCCTTGTTTACGAGGCTAGTACAGTTGCCCCGTGAGTGCCTGCAGGCCTCAAGCCAAACACCGAAGGGGAAGGAACAACTCTGTGGAGAATTCCTGCTTCAGCGGATCTCTCCATGCCTGCGGCTGGAATCATTTTGCCGTGTGCATGCGTGAGCGCCCGGCAAGGGAGGCCCAAACCATTTTGCTTGTGAGACCCAGGCCTCGGCAGAAGGCAGAACACGAGTCCCCACTTGTTTCGTGAAGCTGGCGAGCACTGCGGCTCCCCGTTTGCACGGAAGTCTCATGGCTAGCGTTCGACTCGAAGAAAGAACCCTGTAGAGAAACCGTGGCTTAGCTGGAGGAACCAAGTGGGGAGTCCAGACTACTAAGGGCAAGAATCAATGCTACACAGATACTGTGCGTTACTTAACATTGCTGTTCCTGAAGCCACAGGAACTGTATAGTGCTCGTGTAGGAGGGACCGGGGAAAGGGAAGGGTCCCATATCTGAAATGGAGTGAGAAGCAGGCCGGTGCGGAAGGCACCTCTCAATTCACCTCTTGTTTAGTAGGCTAGTTACCCTCACCCCGGGTGCGCCCGCAGGCCTCAAGCCGACCACCTAACTCAAAGGAAGAACTCTGTAGAGAATTCCTGCTTCGGCTAGACTAGCCATGCCTGAGAGTGGACGCTTTTGGCTGTGTGCATGCTTGAGCGCCCTGCAAGGGAGGCCCAAACCATTTTGCGTGTGAGACTCAGTCCCCGGAAGAAGGCAGAACACTACTCCCCACTTGTTTCATGAAGCTAGCACTGCGGCCCCACTTCTGCATGGAAGTCTCATCGCTAGCGTTCTCACTCGGAGAAAAAACGCTGTAGAGAAACGGCGCTTTACCACCGTCGACCTCTCTGTGGGAGGAAGTAGTTTCGGGTGGACTGTGGGTGAGAGCCTGGGGACGGGACCCATTTCGTCCAATCGAGGGAGAGACAGGCCGGTACAGAAGGCAGCTCTCAACTCACTCACATCATGGTTTTGGGGCTAGTACCGGTGCCCCGGGTGTGCGTGCAGCCTAAAGACAGCCACCTAGCTCGAAGGAACAGCTGGGGAGAGAATCCGTGCTTCAGCTCAAACAGCCGCTCCTGAGGGTGGAAGCCCTTTGTTGTGTGCGTGCGGGAGAGCACTGCAAGGGAGTCCCAAACCTAATTCTGACGGAGCCTCGGCCGCTGCACAAGGCAGTCCACGAGTCCTCACTTGGTTCCTCCAGCTAGCACGGCGGCCCCACTTTTGCATGGAAGTCTCATCACCTGCGTTCTAACTCGAAGAAACAACAGTGTGCAGAAACCGTGCTTTAGCTGCCGTTGAGCTCTCTGTGGGAGGAAGCATTTTAGGGTGTACTGTGGCTGAGAGCCTGGGGACGGGTTCCATATGTCAAATCGAGGGAGAAACAAGCCTGTGCAGAAGGCAGCTGTCAACTCACCCCTTGTTTACGAGGCTAGTACAGTTGCCCCGTGAGTGCCTGCAGGCCTCAAGCCAACCACCGAAGGGGAAGGAACAACTCGGGGAGAATTCCTGCTTCAGCGCATCTAGCCATGCCTGCGGTTGGAAGCATTTTGCGTGTGAATGCGTGAGCGCCCTGCAAGGGAGGTCCAAACCATTTTGCGTGTGAGACCCAGGCCCCGACAGAAGGCAGAGCACGACTCCCCACTTGTTTCGTGAAGCTGGTGAACACTGCGGCTCCCCTTTTGCACGGAAGTCTCATCGCTACCGTTCGACCTCGGAGAAACAACCCTGTAGAGAAACCGTGGCTTAGGTACCGTTGACCTCTCTGTGGGAGGAAGCAGTTTAGGGTGTACGGTGGCTGAGAACGGAAGGCAGCTCTCAACTCACCTCTCGTTTACGAGGCGGGTACCATTGCCCCGTGTGTGCTTGCAGGCTTAAAGACAGCCACCTCACTCGAAGGAAAAGCTGGGTGGAGACTCCTTGCTTGAGCTCCAATGGCCGCTCCTGAGGGTGGAAACGTTTTGGTGTGGGAGTGCGGGAGAGCACTGCAAGGGAGTCCCAAAGCGTTTTCCAAGTGAGGCTCAGGCCCTGGTAGAAGGCAGAACACGACTCACCACTTGTTTCATGAAGCTGGCGAGCACTGCGGCCCCACATGTGCATGGAGGTCTCGGCGCTAGCGTTCTAACTCGAAGAAACAACACGGTAGAGAAACCGTGCTTTAGCTACCCTCCACCTCTCTGAGGGAGGAAGGTCTTTCCAGGCTACCGTGGCTGCGTGCCTGGGGAACGGGTCCCTTACCTGAAACCGAGGGAGAAGAAGTTCGGGCGAGAAGGCATCTCTCGACTCAGCTCTTGTTCCCCGAAGCTGACACTACTGCTCCATGTGTGCCTAGGAATGCTAAGTGCGCCACACTGATTTCGCAGAAAGGAGCCGGTGCAGAATCCCAGCTTCAGCTCATTCGCCTTTCCACAGGGTAGCAGCCTTTTCAACTCGGCTGGAGGGCAAAGCTGGGGAATGAGTCCCAGCAGAATTCCCAGGGAGAAATAAGCATGGGCAGAAGGCACCTCTCGAATCAACTCTGGTTTCGGGAAGCGTGATCGGCTCTCCCGTGTGTGCGTGGGGTCCTAAGTGTCACCCACCCAACGCAAAGGAACGGAACGGTAGAGAAGCCGTGCGTCAGCAAAGAACGCCCTTCCTGAGCGTGAACTGCACCTAGGGTGTGTTTCTGTGAAAGCATGAGAAATGGCACCTAAACGTAACGCGGAGTGAGAAGCAGGCCTGTAAGGAAGGCTGCTGTGGACTCACCTCTTGTTTTAGGAGATCAGCACTGCTGTACCCTGGGTGCCTGCAAGGGAGGTCCAAACCATTTGGCGTGTGAGACTCAGGCCCCGGCAGAAGGCTAAACACCACTCCCCAATTGTTTCATGAAGCTGGCTAGCACTGCGGCTCCCCTTTGGCACGGAGGTCTCATCGGTACCGTTCGAACTCGGAGAAAGAACCCTGTAGAGAAACCGTGGCTTAGCTGGAGGAACCAAGTGGGGTGTCCAGGCTACTAAGAGCAAGAATCAATGCTACAGAGTTACTGCGCGTTACTTAACATTGCCGTTCCTGAAGCCACGGGAACTGTACAGTGCTCGTGTAGGAGGGACCGGGGAAAGGGACGGGTCCCATACCTGAAATGGAGTGAGAAGCAGGCCAGTGCGGAAGGCAGCTCTCACCTCACCTCTTGTTTAGGAGGCTAGTTACCCTCACCCCGGGTGCGCCCTCAGGCCTCAAGCCGACCACCTAACTCAAAGGAACAACTCTGAAGAGAATTCCTGCTTCGGCTAGACTAGCCATGCCTGAGAGTGGACGCTTTTGGCTTTGTGCATGCGTGAGCGCCCTGCAAGGGAGGCCCAAACCATTTTGCGTGTGAGACTCAGGCCCCGGCAGAAGGCAGAACACGACTCCCCACTTGTTTCATGAAGCTAGCACTGCGGCCCCACTTCTGCATGGAAGTCTCATCGCTCGCGTTCTCACTCGGAGAAACAACGCTGTAGAGAAACGGCGCTTTAGCCACCGTCGACCTCTGAGTGGGAGGAAGCAGTTTCGGGTGGACTGTGGGTGAGAGCCTGGGGACGGGTCCCATTTCGTCCAATCGAGGGAGAGACAGGCCGGTACAGAAGGCAGCTCTCAACTCACTCACATCATGGTTGTGGGGCTAGTACCGGTGCCCCGGGTGTGCGTGCAGCCTTAAAGACAGCCACCTAGCTCCAAGGAACAGCTGGGGAGAGAATCCGTGCTTCAGCTCAAACAGCCGCTCCTGAGGGTGGAAGCCCTTTGTCGTGTGCGTGCGGGAGAGCACTGCAAGGGAGTCCCAAACCTAATTTCGACGGAGCCTCGGGGCGCTGCAGAAGGCAGCCCAAGATTCCCCACTTGGTTCCTCCAGCTAGCACGGCGGCCCCACTTTTGCATGGAAGTCTCATCGCCTGCGTTCTAACTCGAAGAAACAACAGTGTGCAGAAACCGTGCTTTAGCTGCCGTTGACCTCTCTGTGGGAGGAAGCATTTTAGGGTGTACTGTGGCTGAGAGTCTGGGGACGGGTTCCATACGTCAAATCGAGGGAGAAACGGACCTGTGCAGAAGGCAGCTGTCAACACACCCCTTGTTTACGAGGCTAGTACAGTTGCCCCGTGAGTGCCTGCAGGCCTCAAGCCAAACACCGAAGGGGAAGGAACAACTCTGTGGAGAATTCCTGCTTCAGCGGATCTCTCCATGCCTGCGGCTGGAATCATTTTGCCGTGTGCATGCGTGAGCGCCCGGCAAGGGAGGCCCAAACCATTTTGCTTGTGAGACCCAGGCCTCGGCAGAAGGCAGAACACGAGTCCCCACTTGTTTCGTGAAGCTGGCGAGCACTGCGGCTCCCCGTTTGCACGGAAGTCTCATGGCTAGCGTTCGACTCGAAGAAAGAACCCTGTAGAGAAACCGTGGCTTAGCTGGAGGAACCAAGTGGGGAGTCCAGACTACTAAGGGCAAGAATCAATGCTACACAGATACTGTGCGTTACTTAACATTGCTGTTCCTGAAGCCACAGGAACTGTATAGTGCTCGTGTAGGAGGGACCGGGGAAAGGGAAGGGTCCCATATCTGAAATGGAGTGAGAAGCAGGCCGGTGCGGAAGGCACCTCTCAATTCACCTCTTGTTTAGTAGGCTAGTTACCCTCACCCCGGGTGCGCCCGCAGGCCTCAAGCCGACCACCTAACTCAAAGGAAGAACTCTGTAGAGAATTCCTGCTTCGGCTAGACTAGCCATGCCTGAGAGTGGACGCTTTTGGCTGTGTGCATGCTTGAGCGCCCTGCAAGGGAGGCCCAAACCATTTTGCGTGTGAGACTCAGTCCCCGGAAGAAGGCAGAACACTACTCCCCACTTGTTTCATGAAGCTAGCACTGCGGCCCCACTTCTGCATGGAAGTCTCATCGCTAGCGTTCTCACTCGGAGAAAAAACGCTGTAGAGAAACGGCGCTTTACCACCGTCGACCTCTCTGTGGGAGGAAGTAGTTTCGGGTGGACTGTGGGTGAGAGCCTGGGGACGGGACCCATTTCGTCCAATCGAGGGAGAGACAGGCCGGTACAGAAGGCAGCTCTCAACTCACTCACATCATGGTTTTGGGGCTAGTACCGGTGCCCCGGGTGTGCGTGCAGCCTAAAGACAGCCACCTAGCTCGAAGGAACAGCTGGGGAGAGAATCCGTGCTTCAGCTCAAACAGCCGCTCCTGAGGGTGGAAGCCCTTTGTTGTGTGCGTGCGGGAGAGCACTGCAAGGGAGTCCCAAACCTAATTCTGACGGAGCCTCGGCCGCTGCACAAGGCAGTCCACGAGTCCTCACTTGGTTCCTCCAGCTAGCACGGCGGCCCCACTTTTGCATGGAAGTCTCATCACCTGCGTTCTAACTCGAAGAAACAACAGTGTGCAGAAACCGTGCTTTAGCTGCCGTTGAGCTCTCTGTGGGAGGAAGCATTTTAGGGTGTACTGTGGCTGAGAGCCTGGGGACGGGTTCCATATGTCAAATCGAGGGAGAAACAAGCCTGTGCAGAAGGCAGCTGTCAACTCACCCCTTGTTTACGAGGCTAGTACAGTTGCCCCGTGAGTGCCTGCAGGCCTCAAGCCAACCACCGAAGGGGAAGGAACAACTCGGGGAGAATTCCTGCTTCAGCGCATCTAGCCATGCCTGCGGTTGGAAGCATTTTGCGTGTGAATGCGTGAGCGCCCTGCAAGGGAGGTCCAAACCATTTTGCGTGTGAGACCCAGGCCCCGACAGAAGGCAGAGCACGACTCCCCACTTGTTTCGTGAAGCTGGTGAACACTGCGGCTCCCCTTTTGCACGGAAGTCTCATCGCTACCGTTCGACCTCGGAGAAACAACCCTGTAGAGAAACCGTGGCTTAGGTACCGTTGACCTCTCTGTGGGAGGAAGCAGTTTAGGGTGTACGGTGGCTGAGAACGGAAGGCAGCTCTCAACTCACCTCTCGTTTACGAGGCGGGTACCATTGCCCCGTGTGTGCT
>NW_026992161.1:0-21241 GCF_029215605.1 Mirounga angustirostris | reverse complement strand
GTGCTTCAGCTACCGTCGTCCTCTCTGAGGGGGGAAGCCATTTAGAGTGTACGGTGGGTGAGAGCCTGGGGACGGGGTCCATACTTCAAATCGAGGGAGACACAGGCCAGAGCAGAAGGCAGCTCTCAACTCGCCTCTTGTCTATGAGGCTCGTACCGTTGCCCCGAGTGGGCCTGCAGGCAGGCCTAAAGCGAACCAGCAAACTCAAAGGAACAAGTTTGTACAGGATTCCTACTTAGGCTGAAAGAACCATGCCTGAAGGTGGAAGCCTTTTGCCGTGTGCATGCATGAGCGCACTGCAAGTGAGGCCGAAACCATTTCCCAAGGGCGACTCAGGCCCCGGCAGAAGGCAGAACACGGCTCCCCACTTGTTCCACGAACCTAGCAGTGCGGCCCCACTTTTGCAAGGAAGTCTAATCGCTAGCATTCTAACTCGAAGAAACTGCACTGTAGGGAAACCGTGCTTTCGCTACCATCGACCTCTCTGAAGGAGGAAGCAGTTAGAGTGGACAGTGGTTGAGAGCCTGGGGACTGGTTCCACAGGTACAATCGAGGGAGACTCAGGCCTGAGGAGAAGGCAGCTCTCAACTCGCCTCTTGTCTATGAGGCTCGTAACGTTGCCCCGTGTGTGCCTGCAGGCAGCCCTAGAGCCAACCAGCGAACTCAAAGGAACAACTCTGTAGAGAATTCCTGCTTCGGCTAAAATAGCCCTGCCTGAGGCTGGAAGCAGTTTGCTGTGTGCCGGCGTGAGCGCACTGCAAGTGAGTCCACAAGCATTTTCCGGGGAAAGCTCAGGCCCCGGCAGAAGGCAGAACACGACTCCCCACTTGCTTCATGGAACTAGCAGTGCGGCCCCACTTTTGCATGGAAGTCTTATCGCTAGCTTTGTAACTCGAAGAAACAACACTGTAGAGGGACCGTGCTTCAGCTACCGTCGTCCTCTCTGAGGGGGAAGCAATTTAGAGTGTACGGTGGGTGAGAGCCTGGGGACGGGGTCCATACTTCAAATCGAGGGAGACACAGGCCGGAACAGAAGGCAGCTCTCAACTCGCCTCTTGTTTATGAGGCTCGTACCGTTGCCCCGAGTGTGCCTGCAGGCAGGTCTAAAGCGAACAAGGGAACTCAAAGGATCAAGTTTGTAGAGGATTCCTTCTTAGGCTGAAAGAGCCATGCCTGAAGGTGGAAGCGTTGTGCTGTGTGTATGCATGAGCGCACTGCAAGTGAGTCCGAACCCATTTCCGAAGTGCGACTCAGGCCCCGGTAGAAGGCACAGCACGACTCCCCACTCGTTTCGTGAGGCTAGCACTGCGGCCCCACTGTTGCATGCAAGTCGAATCGCTAGCATACTCCCTCGAAGAACAACACTGTGGAGAAACCGTGGCTTTAGCTACCGGGGACATCTCTGAGGGCGGAAGCAGTTTAGGGTGTACTGTGGGTGAGAGCCTGGGGACGGGTTCCATAAGTAAAATCGAGGGAGACTCAGGCCTGAGGAGAAGGCAGCTCTCAACTCGCCTCTTGTTTATGGGGCTCATAATGTTGCCCCGTGTGTGTTTGCAGGCAAGCCTAAAGCCAACCAGCGAACTCAAAGGAACAACTCTGTGGAGAATTCCTGCTTCGGCTAAAATAGCCCTGCCTGAGGCTGGAAGCAGTTTGCTGTGTGCCGGCGTGAGCGCACTGCAAGTGAGTCCGAAAGCATTTTCCGGGGGAGGCTCAGGCCCCGGCAGAAGGCGGAACACGGCTACCCACTTGCTTCATGGAGCTAGCACTGAGGCCCCACTTTTGCACGGACGTGTTATCGCTCGCTTTGTAACGCGAAGAAACTGCACTGTAGAGGGACCGTGCTTTAGCTAGCTGCGCTGTTACAGAGGGTGGAACTATTTTCAGTGTGTGGGCCAGATAGCTGGGGAAATGATCACATAAGTCACTCTGTGAGAAACGGCTTCGTTCGAAGGCACCTCTCGAATCAGATCCAGTTTCAAGAAGTTAGCACTCTTCTGGCATGTGTGCACGGAGGCCTAAGTTCCAGGCACCTCTTTCAGGAACAACACTGTAGAGAAACCGTGCTTTAGCGACCATCGACCTCTCTGAGGGAGGAAGCAGTTTCCAGGCTACCGTGGGTGAGAGCCTGGGGACCAAACCGAGGGAGGAGAAGTCCGGGCCAGAAGGCACCTCTCGACTCAGCTCTTGCTACCTGAAACTAACACTACTGCTCCATGTTTGCAGAGGAATGCTAAGTGCGCCACAGGGATTTAGCAGAAAGAAGCTGGTCAAGAATCCCAGCTTCAGCTCATTCGCCTCTCCACAGGGTGGCAGCATTTTCAACTGTGCTTGAGTGCAAACCTGGGGAAGGAGTCCTAGCAGAATTCCGAGGGAGAAATAAGCATGGGCAGAGGGCACCTCTTGACTCAACTCTTGTTTCGGGAACCTACATCGGCACTCCCGTGT
The DNA here is from genome assembly GCF_029215605.1 of Mirounga angustirostris. Taxonomy (NCBI): domain Eukaryota; kingdom Metazoa; phylum Chordata; class Mammalia; order Carnivora; family Phocidae; genus Mirounga; species Mirounga angustirostris. The sequence continues at coordinate 18,796 of NW_026992161.1, read as the reverse complement.
GTGTGTGTGGTCCCAAGTGCCATCCCCCCAGCGCCAACAAACAAAACTGGAGAGAACCCGTGCCTCAGCAAAGATCGCCCTTCCTGAGCGTGAACGTCATCTATTGTGTGTTTTTGTGAAAGCATGAGAAATGGAACCTAAACGTAACTCTGAGTGGAAGGAGGCCCGTAAGGAAGGCTGCTGTCGACTCACCTCTTGTTTTTGGAGATTAGCGCTGCTGTACCCTGTGTGCCTGGAGGCCTACTTACCAGGCTACGAACACCAAGAATCAATGCTGCAGAGTTAATGCGCTTTACTTCACATCGCCGTTCCTGAAGCTGGAGTAATTTTACAGTGTTCTAGTATGAGAGACCGGGGAGAGGGTCCCATACGTGAAATGGAGTGAGAAACAGGCCCGTGCGGAGGGCAGCTCTCAATTCACCTCTTGTTTCTGAGGCTGATACCGTTGCCCCATGTGTGCCTGCAGGCAGGCCTCAACCCCACCACTGATCTAAAAGGAACAACTCTGTAGAGAATTCCTGCTTAGGCTAAAAGAGCCATGCCTGAGGCTGGAAGCAGTTTGTGGTGTGCATGCGTGAGCGCACTGCACGTGAGTCCAAAAGCGTTTCACGAGTGAGACTCAGGCCCCGGCAGAAGGCAGAACACGACTCCCCACTTGTTCCATGGAGCTAGCCCTGCGGCCCCACTTTTGCAAAGAAGTCTTAAGCGCTAGCAGTCTCACTCGAAGAAACAACACTGTAGGGAAAACGTGCTTTCGCTACCGTGGACATCTCTGAGGGTGGAAGCAGTTTAGGGTGTACTGTGGGTGAGAGCCTGGGGACGGGTTCCATAAGTAAAATCGAGGGAGACTCAGGCCTGAGGAGAAGGCAGCTCTCAACTCGCCTCTCGTTTATGGGGCTCTTAACGTTGCCCCGTGTGTGCCTGCAGGCAGGCCTAGAGCCAACCAGCGAACTCAAAGGAACAGCTCTGTAGAGAATTCCTGCTTCGGCTAAAATAGCCCTGCCTGAGGCTGGAAGCATTTTGCAGTGTGCAGGCGTGAGCGCACTGCAAGTGAGTCCACAAGCATTTTCCGGGGGAGGCTCAGGCCCCGGCACAAGGCGGAACACGAGTACCCACTTGCTTCATGGAGCTAGCTCTGCGGCCCCACTTTTGCATGGAAGTCTTATCGCTGGCTTTGTAACTCGAAGAAACAACACTGTAGAGGGACCGTGCTTCAGCTACCGTCGTCCTCTCTGAGGGGGGAAGCCATTTAGAGTGTACGGTGGGTGAGAGCCTGGGGACGGGGTCCATACTTCAAATCGAGGGAGACACAGGCCAGAGCAGAAGGCAGCTCTCAACTCGCCTCTTGTCTATGAGGCTCGTACCGTTGCCCCGAGTGGGCCTGCAGGCAGGCCTAAAGCGAACCAGCAAACTCAAAGGAACAAGTTTGTACAGGATTCCTACTTAGGCTGAAAGAACCATGCCTGAAGGTGGAAGCCTTTTGCCGTGTGCATGCATGAGCGCACTGCAAGTGAGGCCGAAACCATTTCCCAAGGGCGACTCAGGCCCCGGCAGAAGGCAGAACACGGCTCCCCACTTGTTCCACGAACCTAGCAGTGCGGCCCCACTTTTGCAAGGAAGTCTAATCGCTAGCATTCTAACTCGAAGAAACTGCACTGTAGGGAAACCGTGCTTTCGCTACCATCGACCTCTCTGAAGGAGGAAGCAGTTAGAGTGGACAGTGGTTGAGAGCCTGGGGACTGGTTCCACAGGTACAATCGAGGGAGACTCAGGCCTGAGGAGAAGGCAGCTCTCAACTCGCCTCTTGTCTATGAGGCTCGTAACGTTGCCCCGTGTGTGCCTGCAGGCAGCCCTAGAGCCAACCAGCGAACTCAAAGGAACAACTCTGTAGAGAATTCCTGCTTCGGCTAAAATAGCCCTGCCTGAGGCTGGAAGCAGTTTGCTGTGTGCCGGCGTGAGCGCACTGCAAGTGAGTCCACAAGCATTTTCCGGGGAAAGCTCAGGCCCCGGCAGAAGGCAGAACACGACTCCCCACTTGCTTCATGGAACTAGCAGTGCGGCCCCACTTTTGCATGGAAGTCTTATCGCTAGCTTTGTAACTCGAAGAAACAACACTGTAGAGGGACCGTGCTTCAGCTACCGTCGTCCTCTCTGAGGGGGAAGCAATTTAGAGTGTACGGTGGGTGAGAGCCTGGGGACGGGGTCCATACTTCAAATCGAGGGAGACACAGGCCGGAACAGAAGGCAGCTCTCAACTCGCCTCTTGTTTATGAGGCTCGTACCGTTGCCCCGAGTGTGCCTGCAGGCAGGTCTAAAGCGAACAAGGGAACTCAAAGGATCAAGTTTGTAGAGGATTCCTTCTTAGGCTGAAAGAGCCATGCCTGAAGGTGGAAGCGTTGTGCTGTGTGTATGCATGAGCGCACTGCAAGTGAGTCCGAACCCATTTCCGAAGTGCGACTCAGGCCCCGGTAGAAGGCACAGCACGACTCCCCACTCGTTTCGTGAGGCTAGCACTGCGGCCCCACTGTTGCATGCAAGTCGAATCGCTAGCATACTCCCTCGAAGAACAACACTGTGGAGAAACCGTGGCTTTAGCTACCGGGGACATCTCTGAGGGCGGAAGCAGTTTAGGGTGTACTGTGGGTGAGAGCCTGGGGACGGGTTCCATAAGTAAAATCGAGGGAGACTCAGGCCTGAGGAGAAGGCAGCTCTCAACTCGCCTCTTGTTTATGGGGCTCATAATGTTGCCCCGTGTGTGTTTGCAGGCAAGCCTAAAGCCAACCAGCGAACTCAAAGGAACAACTCTGTGGAGAATTCCTGCTTCGGCTAAAATAGCCCTGCCTGAGGCTGGAAGCAGTTTGCTGTGTGCCGGCGTGAGCGCACTGCAAGTGAGTCCGAAAGCATTTTCCGGGGGAGGCTCAGGCCCCGGCAGAAGGCGGAACACGGCTACCCACTTGCTTCATGGAGCTAGCACTGAGGCCCCACTTTTGCACGGACGTGTTATCGCTCGCTTTGTAACGCGAAGAAACTGCACTGTAGAGGGACCGTGCTTTAGCTAGCTGCGCTGTTACAGAGGGTGGAACTATTTTCAGTGTGTGGGCCAGATAGCTGGGGAAATGATCACATAAGTCACTCTGTGAGAAACGGCTTCGTTCGAAGGCACCTCTCGAATCAGATCCAGTTTCAAGAAGTTAGCACTCTTCTGGCATGTGTGCACGGAGGCCTAAGTTCCAGGCACCTCTTTCAGGAACAACACTGTAGAGAAACCGTGCTTTAGCGACCATCGACCTCTCTGAGGGAGGAAGCAGTTTCCAGGCTACCGTGGGTGAGAGCCTGGGGAACAAACCGAGGGAGGAGAAGTCCGGGCCAGAAGGCACCTCTCGACTCAGCTCTTGCTACCTGAAACTAACACTACTGCTCCATGTTTGCAGAGGAATGCTAAGTGCGCCACAGGGATTTAGCAGAAAGAAGCTGGTCAAGAATCCCAGCTTCAGCTCATTCGCCTCTCCACAGGGTGGCAGCATTTTCAACTGTGCTTGAGTGCAAACCTGGGGAAGGAGTCCTAGCAGAATTCCGAGGGAGAAATAAGCATGGGCAGAGGGCACCTCTTGACTCAACTCTTGTTTCGGGAACCTACATCGGCACTCCCGTGTGTGTGTGTGGTCCCAAGTGCCATCCCCCCAGCGCCAACAAACAAAACTGGAGAGAACCCGTGCCTCAGCAAAGATCGCCCTTCCTGAGCGTGAACGTCATCTATTGTGTGTTTTTGTGAAAGCATGAGAAATGGAACCTAAACGTAACTCTGAGTGGAAGGAGGCCCGTAAGGAAGGCTGCTGTCGACTCACCTCTTGTTTTTGGAGATTAGCGCTGCTGTACCCTGTGTGCCTGGAGGCCTACTTACCAGGCTACGAACACCAAGAATCAATGCTGCAGAGTTAATGCGCTTTACTTCACATCGCCGTTCCTGAAGCTGGAGTAATTTTACAGTGTTCTAGTATGAGAGACCGGGGAGAGGGTCCCATACGTGAAATGGAGTGAGAAACAGGCCCGTGCGGAGGGCAGCTCTCAATTCACCTCTTGTTTCTGAGGCTGATACCGTTGCCCCATGTGTGCCTGCAGGCAGGCCTCAACCCCACCACTGATCTAAAAGGAACAACTCTGTAGAGAATTCCTGCTTAGGCTAAAAGAGCCATGCCTGAGGCTGGAAGCAGTTTGTGGTGTGCATGCGTGAGCGCACTGCACGTGAGTCCAAAAGCGTTTCACGAGTGAGACTCAGGCCCCGGCAGAAGGCAGAACACGACTCCCCACTTGTTCCATGGAGCTAGCCCTGCGGCCCCACTTTTGCAAAGAAGTCTTAAGCGCTAGCAGTCTCACTCGAAGAAACAACACTGTAGGGAAAACGTGCTTTCGCTACCGTGGACATCTCTGAGGGTGGAAGCAGTTTAGGGTGTACTGTGGGTGAGAGCCTGGGGACGGGTTCCATAAGTAAAATCGAGGGAGACTCAGGCCTGAGGAGAAGGCAGCTCTCAACTCGCCTCTCGTTTATGGGGCTCTTAACGTTGCCCCGTGTGTGCCTGCAGGCAGGCCTAGAGCCAACCAGCGAACTCAAAGGAACAGCTCTGTAGAGAATTCCTGCTTCGGCTAAAATAGCCCTGCCTGAGGCTGGAAGCATTTTGCAGTGTGCAGGCGTGAGCGCACTGCAAGTGAGTCCACAAGCATTTTCCGGGGGAGGCTCAGGCCCCGGCACAAGGCGGAACACGAGTACCCACTTGCTTCATGGAGCTAGCTCTGCGGCCCCACTTTTGCATGGAAGTCTTATCGCTGGCTTTGTAACTCGAAGAAACAACACTGTAGAGGGACCGTGCTTCAGCTACCGTCGTCCTCTCTGAGGGGGGAAGCCATTTAGAGTGTACGGTGGGTGAGAGCCTGGGGACGGGGTCCATACTTCAAATCGAGGGAGACACAGGCCAGAGCAGAAGGCAGCTCTCAACTCGCCTCTTGTCTATGAGGCTCGTACCGTTGCCCCGAGTGGGCCTGCAGGCAGGCCTAAAGCGAACCAGCAAACTCAAAGGAACAAGTTTGTACAGGATTCCTACTTAGGCTGAAAGAACCATGCCTGAAGGTGGAAGCCTTTTGCCGTGTGCATGCATGAGCGCACTGCAAGTGAGGCCGAAACCATTTCCCAAGGGCGACTCAGGCCCCGGCAGAAGGCAGAACACGGCTCCCCACTTGTTCCACGAACCTAGCAGTGCGGCCCCACTTTTGCAAGGAAGTCTAATCGCTAGCATTCTAACTCGAAGAAACTGCACTGTAGGGAAACCGTGCTTTCGCTACCATCGACCTCTCTGAAGGAGGAAGCAGTTAGAGTGGACAGTGGTTGAGAGCCTGGGGACTGGTTCCACAGGTACAATCGAGGGAGACTCAGGCCTGAGGAGAAGGCAGCTCTCAACTCGCCTCTTGTCTATGAGGCTCGTAACGTTGCCCCGTGTGTGCCTGCAGGCAGCCCTAGAGCCAACCAGCGAACTCAAAGGAACAACTCTGTAGAGAATTCCTGCTTCGGCTAAAATAGCCCTGCCTGAGGCTGGAAGCAGTTTGCTGTGTGCCGGCGTGAGCGCACTGCAAGTGAGTCCACAAGCATTTTCCGGGGAAAGCTCAGGCCCCGGCAGAAGGCAGAACACGACTCCCCACTTGCTTCATGGAACTAGCAGTGCGGCCCCACTTTTGCATGGAAGTCTTATCGCTAGCTTTGTAACTCGAAGAAACAACACTGTAGAGGGACCGTGCTTCAGCTACCGTCGTCCTCTCTGAGGGGGAAGCAATTTAGAGTGTACGGTGGGTGAGAGCCTGGGGACGGGGTCCATACTTCAAATCGAGGGAGACACAGGCCGGAACAGAAGGCAGCTCTCAACTCGCCTCTTGTTTATGAGGCTCGTACCGTTGCCCCGAGTGTGCCTGCAGGCAGGTCTAAAGCGAACAAGGGAACTCAAAGGATCAAGTTTGTAGAGGATTCCTTCTTAGGCTGAAAGAGCCATGCCTGAAGGTGGAAGCGTTGTGCTGTGTGTATGCATGAGCGCACTGCAAGTGAGTCCGAACCCATTTCCGAAGTGCGACTCAGGCCCCGGTAGAAGGCACAGCACGACTCCCCACTCGTTTCGTGAGGCTAGCACTGCGGCCCCACTGTTGCATGCAAGTCGAATCGCTAGCATACTCCCTCGAAGAACAACACTGTGGAGAAACCGTGGCTTTAGCTACCGGGGACATCTCTGAGGGCGGAAGCAGTTTAGGGTGTACTGTGGGTGAGAGCCTGGGGACGGGTTCCATAAGTAAAATCGAGGGAGACTCAGGCCTGAGGAGAAGGCAGCTCTCAACTCGCCTCTTGTTTATGGGGCTCATAATGTTGCCCCGTGTGTGTTTGCAGGCAAGCCTAAAGCCAACCAGCGAACTCAAAGGAACAACTCTGTGGAGAATTCCTGCTTCGGCTAAAATAGCCCTGCCTGAGGCTGGAAGCAGTTTGCTGTGTGCCGGCGTGAGCGCACTGCAAGTGAGTCCGAAAGCATTTTCCGGGGGAGGCTCAGGCCCCGGCAGAAGGCGGAACACGGCTACCCACTTGCTTCATGGAGCTAGCACTGAGGCCCCACTTTTGCACGGACGTGTTATCGCTCGCTTTGTAACGCGAAGAAACTGCACTGTAGAGGGACCGTGCTTTAGCTAGCTGCGCTGTTACAGAGGGTGGAACTATTTTCAGTGTGTGGGCCAGATAGCTGGGGAAATGATCACATAAGTCACTCTGTGAGAAACGGCTTCGTTCGAAGGCACCTCTCGAATCAGATCCAGTTTCAAGAAGTTAGCACTCTTCTGGCATGTGTGCACGGAGGCCTAAGTTCCAGGCACCTCTTTCAGGAACAACACTGTAGAGAAACCGTGCTTTAGCGACCATCGACCTCTCTGAGGGAGGAAGCAGTTTCCAGGCTACCGTGGGTGAGAGCCTGGGGAACAAACCGAGGGAGGAGAAGTCCGGGCCAGAAGGCACCTCTCGACTCAGCTCTTGCTACCTGAAACTAACACTACTGCTCCATGTTTGCAGAGGAATGCTAAGTGCGCCACAGGGATTTAGCAGAAAGAAGCTGGTCAAGAATCCCAGCTTCAGCTCATTCGCCTCTCCACAGGGTGGCAGCATTTTCAACTGTGCTTGAGTGCAAACCTGGGGAAGGAGTCCTAGCAGAATTCCGAGGGAGAAATAAGCATGGGCAGAGGGCACCTCTTGACTCAACTCTTGTTTCGGGAACCTACATCGGCACTCCCGTGTGTGTGTGTGGTCCCAAGTGCCATCCCCCCAGCGCCAACAAACAAAACTGGAGAGAACCCGTGCCTCAGCAAAGATCGCCCTTCCTGAGCGTGAACGTCATCTATTGTGTGTTTTTGTGAAAGCATGAGAAATGGAACCTAAACGTAACTCTGAGTGGAAGGAGGCCCGTAAGGAAGGCTGCTGTCGACTCACCTCTTGTTTTGGGAGATTAGCGCTGCTGTACCCTGTGTGCCTGGAGGCCTACTTACCAGGCTACGAACACCAAGAATCAATGCTGCAGAGTTAATGCGCTTTACTTCACATCGCCGTTCCTGAAGCTGGAGTAATTTTACAGTGTTCTAGTATGAGAGACCGGGGAGAGGGTCCCATACGTGAAATGGAGTGAGAAACAGGCCCGTGCGGAGGGCAGCTCTCAATTCACCTCTTGTTTCTGAGGCTGATACCGTTGCCCCATGTGTGCCTGCAGGCAGGCCTCAACCCCACCACTGATCTAAAAGGAACAACTCTGTAGAGAATTCCTGCTTAGGCTAAAAGAGCCATGCCTGAGGCTGGAAGCAGTTTGTGGTGTGCATGCGTGAGCGCACTGCACGTGAGTCCAAAAGCGTTTCACGAGTGAGACTCAGGCCCCGGCAGAAGGCAGAACACGACTCCCCACTTGTTCCATGGAGCTAGCCCTGCGGCCCCACTTTTGCAAAGAAGTCTTAAGCGCTAGCAGTCTCACTCGAAGAAACAACACTGTAGGGAAAACGTGCTTTCGCTACCGTGGACATCTCTGAGGGTGGAAGCAGTTTAGGGTGTACTGTGGGTGAGAGCCTGGGGACGGGTTCCATAAGTAAAATCGAGGGAGACTCAGGCCTGAGGAGAAGGCAGCTCTCAACTCGCCTCTCGTTTATGGGGCTCTTAACGTTGCCCCGTGTGTGCCTGCAGGCAGGCCTAGAGCCAACCAGCGAACTCAAAGGAACAGCTCTGTAGAGAATTCCTGCTTCGGCGAAAATAGCCCTGCCTGAGGCTGGAAGCATTTTGCAGTGTGCAGGCGTGAGCGCACTGCAAGTGAGTCCACAAGCATTTTCCGGGGGAGGCTCAGGCCCCGGCACAAGGCGGAACACGAGTACCCACTTGCTTCATGGAGCTAGCTCTGCGGCCCCACTTTTGCATGGAAGTCTTATCGCTGGCTTTGTAACTCGAAGAAACAACACTGTAGAGGGACCGTGCTTCAGCTACCGTCGTCCTCTCTGAGGGGGGAAGCCATTTAGAGTGTACGGTGGGTGAGAGCCTGGGGACGGGGTCCATACTTCAAATCGAGGGAGACACAGGCCAGAGCAGAAGGCAGCTCTCAACTCGCCTCTTGTCTATGAGGCTCGTACCGTTGCCCCGAGTGGGCCTGCAGGCAGGCCTAAAGCGAACCAGCAAACTCAAAGGAACAAGTTTGTACAGGATTCCTACTTAGGCTGAAAGAACCATGCCTGAAGGTGGAAGCCTTTTGCCGTGTGCATGCATGAGCGCACTGCAAGTGAGGCCGAAACCATTTCCCAAGGGCGACTCAGGCCCCGGCAGAAGGCAGAACACGGCTCCCCACTTGTTCCACGAACCTAGCAGTGCGGCCCCACTTTTGCAAGGAAGTCTAATCGCTAGCATTCTAACTCGAAGAAACTGCACTGTAGGGAAACCGTGCTTTCGCTACCATCGACCTCTCTGAAGGAGGAAGCAGTTAGAGTGGACAGTGGTTGAGAGCCTGGGGACTGGTTCCACAGGTACAATCGAGGGAGACTCAGGCCTGAGGAGAAGGCAGCTCTCAACTCGCCTCTTGTCTATGAGGCTCGTAACGTTGCCCCGTGTGTGCCTGCAGGCAGCCCTAGAGCCAACCAGCGAACTCAAAGGAACAACTCTGTAGAGAATTCCTGCTTCGGCTAAAATAGCCCTGCCTGAGGCTGGAAGCAGTTTGCTGTGTGCCGGCGTGAGCGCACTGCAAGTGAGTCCACAAGCATTTTCCGGGGAAAGCTCAGGCCCCGGCAGAAGGCAGAACACGACTCCCCACTTGCTTCATGGAACTAGCAGTGCGGCCCCACTTTTGCATGGAAGTCTTATCGCTAGCTTTGTAACTCGAAGAAACAACACTGTAGAGGGACCGTGCTTCAGCTACCGTCGTCCTCTCTGAGGGGGAAGCAATTTAGAGTGTACGGTGGGTGAGAGCCTGGGGACGGGGTCCATACTTCAAATCGAGGGAGACACAGGCCGGAACAGAAGGCAGCTCTCAACTCGCCTCTTGTTTATGAGGCTCGTACCGTTGCCCCGAGTGTGCCTGCAGGCAGGTCTAAAGCGAACAAGGGAACTCAAAGGATCAAGTTTGTAGAGGATTCCTTCTTAGGCTGAAAGAGCCATGCCTGAAGGTGGAAGCGTTGTGCTGTGTGTATGCATGAGCGCACTGCAAGTGAGTCCGAACCCATTTCCGAAGTGCGACTCAGGCCCCGGTAGAAGGCACAGCACGACTCCCCACTCGTTTCGTGAGGCTAGCACTGCGGCCCCACTGTTGCATGCAAGTCGAATCGCTAGCATACTCCCTCGAAGAACAACACTGTGGAGAAACCGTGGCTTTAGCTACCGGGGACATCTCTGAGGGCGGAAGCAGTTTAGGGTGTACTGTGGGTGAGAGCCTGGGGACGGGTTCCATAAGTAAAATCGAGGGAGACTCAGGCCTGAGGAGAAGGCAGCTCTCAACTCGCCTCTTGTTTATGGGGCTCATAATGTTGCCCCGTGTGTGTTTGCAGGCAAGCCTAAAGCCAACCAGCGAACTCAAAGGAACAACTCTGTGGAGAATTCCTGCTTCGGCTAAAATAGCCCTGCCTGAGGCTGGAAGCAGTTTGCTGTGTGCCGGCGTGAGCGCACTGCAAGTGAGTCCGAAAGCATTTTCCGGGGGAGGCTCAGGCCCCGGCAGAAGGCGGAACACGGCTACCCACTTGCTTCATGGAGCTAGCACTGAGGCCCCACTTTTGCACGGACGTGTTATCGCTCGCTTTGTAACGCGAAGAAACTGCACTGTAGAGGGACCGTGCTTTAGCTAGCTGCGCTGTTACAGAGGGTGGAACTATTTTCAGTGTGTGGGCCAGATAGCTGGGGAAATGATCACATAAGTCACTCTGTGAGAAACGGCTTCGTTCGAAGGCACCTCTCGAATCAGATCCAGTTTCAAGAAGTTAGCACTCTTCTGGCATGTGTGCACGGAGGCCTAAGTTCCAGGCACCTCTTTCAGGAACAACACTGTAGAGAAACCGTGCTTTAGCGACCATCGACCTCTCTGAGGGAGGAAGCAGTTTCCAGGCTACCGTGGGTGAGAGCCTGGGGACCAAACCGAGGGAGGAGAAGTCCGGGCCAGAAGGCACCTCTCGACTCAGCTCTTGCTACCTGAAACTAACACTACTGCTCCATGTTTGCAGAGGAATGCTAAGTGCGCCACAGGGATTTAGCAGAAAGAAGCTGGTCAAGAATCCCAGCTTCAGCTCATTCGCCTCTCCACAGGGTGGCAGCATTTTCAACTGTGCTTGAGTGCAAACCTGGGGAAGGAGTCCTAGCAGAATTCCGAGGGAGAAATAAGCATGGGCAGAGGGCACCTCTTGACTCAACTCTTGTTTCGGGAACCTACATCGGCACTCCCGTGTGTGTGTGTGGTCCCAAGTGCCATCCCCCCAGCGCCAACAAACAAAACTGGAGAGAACCCGTGCCTCAGCAAAGATCGCCCTTCCTGAGCGTGAACGTCATCTATTGTGTGTTTTTGTGAAAGCATGAGAAATGGAACCTAAACGTAACTCTGAGTGGAAGGAGGCCCGTAAGGAAGGCTGCTGTCGACTCACCTCTTGTTTTTGGAGATTAGCGCTGCTGTACCCTGTGTGCCTGGAGGCCTACTTACCAGGCTACGAACACCAAGAATCAATGCTGCAGAGTTAATGCGCTTTACTTCACATCGCCGTTCCTGAAGCTGGAGTAATTTTACAGTGTTCTAGTATGAGAGACCGGGGAGAGGGTCCCATACGTGAAATGGAGTGAGAAACAGGCCCGTGCGGAGGGCAGCTCTCAATTCACCTCTTGTTTCTGAGGCTGATACCGTTGCCCCATGTGTGCCTGCAGGCAGGCCTCAACCCCACCACTGATCTAAAAGGAACAACTCTGTAGAGAATTCCTGCTTAGGCTAAAAGAGCCATGCCTGAGGCTGGAAGCAGTTTGTGGTGTGCATGCGTGAGCGCACTGCACGTGAGTCCAAAAGCGTTTCACGAGTGAGACTCAGGCCCCGGCAGAAGGCAGAACACGACTCCCCACTTGTTCCATGGAGCTAGCCCTGCGGCCCCACTTTTGCAAAGAAGTCTTAAGCGCTAGCAGTCTCACTCGAAGAAACAACACTGTAGGGAAAACGTGCTTTCGCTACCGTGGACATCTCTGAGGGTGGAAGCAGTTTAGGGTGTACTGTGGGTGAGAGCCTGGGGACGGGTTCCATAAGTAAAATCGAGGGAGACTCAGGCCTGAGGAGAAGGCAGCTCTCAACTCGCCTCTCGTTTATGGGGCTCTTAACGTTGCCCCGTGTGTGCCTGCAGGCAGGCCTAGAGCCAACCAGCGAACTCAAAGGAACAGCTCTGTAGAGAATTCCTGCTTCGGCTAAAATAGCCCTGCCTGAGGCTGGAAGCATTTTGCAGTGTGCAGGCGTGAGCGCACTGCAAGTGAGTCCACAAGCATTTTCCGGGGGAGGCTCAGGCCCCGGCACAAGGCGGAACACGAGTACCCACTTGCTTCATGGAGCTAGCTCTGCGGCCCCACTTTTGCATGGAAGTCTTATCGCTGGCTTTGTAACTCGAAGAAACAACACTGTAGAGGGACCGTGCTTCAGCTACCGTCGTCCTCTCTGAGGGGGGAAGCCATTTAGAGTGTACGGTGGGTGAGAGCCTGGGGACGGGGTCCATACTTCAAATCGAGGGAGACACAGGCCAGAGCAGAAGGCAGCTCTCAACTCGCCTCTTGTCTATGAGGCTCGTACCGTTGCCCCGAGTGGGCCTGCAGGCAGGCCTAAAGCGAACCAGCAAACTCAAAGGAACAAGTTTGTACAGGATTCCTACTTAGGCTGAAAGAACCATGCCTGAAGGTGGAAGCCTTTTGCCGTGTGCATGCATGAGCGCACTGCAAGTGAGGCCGAAACCATTTCCCAAGGGCGACTCAGGCCCCGGCAGAAGGCAGAACACGGCTCCCCACTTGTTCCACGAACCTAGCAGTGCGGCCCCACTTTTGCAAGGAAGTCTAATCGCTAGCATTCTAACTCGAAGAAACTGCACTGTAGGGAAACCGTGCTTTCGCTACCATCGACCTCTCTGAAGGAGGAAGCAGTTAGAGTGGACAGTGGTTGAGAGCCTGGGGACTGGTTCCACAGGTACAATCGAGGGAGACTCAGGCCTGAGGAGAAGGCAGCTCTCAACTCGCCTCTTGTCTATGAGGCTCGTAACGTTGCCCCGTGTGTGCCTGCAGGCAGCCCTAGAGCCAACCAGCGAACTCAAAGGAACAACTCTGTAGAGAATTCCTGCTTCGGCTAAAATAGCCCTGCCTGAGGCTGGAAGCAGTTTGCTGTGTGCCGGCGTGAGCGCACTGCAAGTGAGTCCACAAGCATTTTCCGGGGAAAGCTCAGGCCCCGGCAGAAGGCAGAACACGACTCCCCACTTGCTTCATGGAACTAGCAGTGCGGCCCCACTTTTGCATGGAAGTCTTATCGCTAGCTTTGTAACTCGAAGAAACAACACTGTAGAGGGACCGTGCTTCAGCTACCGTCGTCCTCTCTGAGGGGGAAGCAATTTAGAGTGTACGGTGGGTGAGAGCCTGGGGACGGGGTCCATACTTCAAATCGAGGGAGACACAGGCCGGAACAGAAGGCAGCTCTCAACTCGCCTCTTGTTTATGAGGCTCGTACCGTTGCCCCGAGTGTGCCTGCAGGCAGGTCTAAAGCGAACAAGGGAACTCAAAGGATCAAGTTTGTAGAGGATTCCTTCTTAGGCTGAAAGAGCCATGCCTGAAGGTGGAAGCGTTGTGCTGTGTGTATGCATGAGCGCACTGCAAGTGAGTCCGAACCCATTTCCGAAGTGCGACTCAGGCCCCGGTAGAAGGCACAGCACGACTCCCCACTCGTTTCGTGAGGCTAGCACTGCGGCCCCACTGTTGCATGCAAGTCGAATCGCTAGCATACTCCCTCGAAGAACAACACTGTGGAGAAACCGTGGCTTTAGCTACCGGGGACATCTCTGAGGGCGGAAGCAGTTTAGGGTGTACTGTGGGTGAGAGCCTGGGGACGGGTTCCATAAGTAAAATCGAGGGAGACTCAGGCCTGAGGAGAAGGCAGCTCTCAACTCGCCTCTTGTTTATGGGGCTCATAATGTTGCCCCGTGTGTGTTTGCAGGCAAGCCTAAAGCCAACCAGCGAACTCAAAGGAACAACTCTGTGGAGAATTCCTGCTTCGGCTAAAATAGCCCTGCCTGAGGCTGGAAGCAGTTTGCTGTGTGCCGGCGTGAGCGCACTGCAAGTGAGTCCGAAAGCATTTTCCGGGGGAGGCTCAGGCCCCGGCAGAAGGCGGAACACGGCTACCCACTTGCTTCATGGAGCTAGCACTGAGGCCCCACTTTTGCACGGACGTGTTATCGCTCGCTTTGTAACGCGAAGAAACTGCACTGTAGAGGGACCGTGCTTTAGCTAGCTGCGCTGTTACAGAGGGTGGAACTATTTTCAGTGTGTGGGCCAGATAGCTGGGGAAATGATCACATAAGTCACTCTGTGAGAAACGGCTTCGTTCGAAGGCACCTCTCGAATCAGATCCAGTTTCAAGAAGTTAGCACTCTTCTGGCATGTGTGCACGGAGGCCTAAGTTCCAGGCACCTCTTTCAGGAACAACACTGTAGAGAAACCGTGCTTTAGCGACCATCGACCTCTCTGAGGGAGGAAGCAGTTTCCAGGCTACCGTGGGTGAGAGCCTGGGGAACAAACCGAGGGAGGAGAAGTCCGGGCCAGAAGGCACCTCTCGACTCAGCTCTTGCTACCTGAAACTAACACTACTGCTCCATGTTTGCAGAGGAATGCTAAGTGCGCCACAGGGATTTAGCAGAAAGAAGCTGGTCAAGAATCCCAGCTTCAGCTCATTCGCCTCTCCACAGGGTGGCAGCATTTTCAACTGTGCTTGAGTGCAAACCTGGGGAAGGAGTCCTAGCAGAATTCCGAGGGAGAAATAAGCATGGGCAGAGGGCACCTCTTGACTCAACTCTTGTTTCGGGAACCTACATCGGCACTCCCGTGTGTGTGTGTGGTCCCAAGTGCCATCCCCCCAGCGCCAACAAACAAAACTGGAGAGAACCCGTGCCTCAGCAAAGATCGCCCTTCCTGAGCGTGAACGTCATCTATTGTGTGTTTTTGTGAAAGCATGAGAAATGGAACCTAAACGTAACTCTGAGTGGAAGGAGGCCCGTAAGGAAGGCTGCTGTCGACTCACCTCTTGTTTTTGGAGATTAGCGCTGCTGTACCCTGTGTGCCTGGAGGCCTACTTACCAGGCTACGAACACCAAGAATCAATGCTGCAGAGTTAATGCGCTTTACTTCACATCGCCGTTCCTGAAGCTGGAGTAATTTTACAGTGTTCTAGTATGAGAGACCGGGGAGAGGGTCCCATACGTGAAATGGAGTGAGAAACAGGCCCGTGCGGAGGGCAGCTCTCAATTCACCTCTTGTTTCTGAGGCTGATACCGTTGCCCCATGTGTGCCTGCAGGCAGGCCTCAACCCCACCACTGATCTAAAAGGAACAACTCTGTAGAGAATTCCTGCTTAGGCTAAAAGAGCCATGCCTGAGGCTGGAAGCAGTTTGTGGTGTGCATGCGTGAGCGCACTGCACGTGAGTCCAAAAGCGTTTCACGAGTGAGACTCAGGCCCCGGCAGAAGGCAGAACACGACTCCCCACTTGTTCCATGGAGCTAGCCCTGCGGCCCCACTTTTGCAAAGAAGTCTTAAGCGCTAGCAGTCTCACTCGAAGAAACAACACTGTAGGGAAAACGTGCTTTCGCTACCGTGGACATCTCTGAGGGTGGAAGCAGTTTAGGGTGTACTGTGGGTGAGAGCCTGGGGACGGGTTCCATAAGTAAAATCGAGGGAGACTCAGGCCTGAGGAGAAGGCAGCTCTCAACTCGCCTCTCGTTTATGGGGCTCTTAACGTTGCCCCGTGTGTGCCTGCAGGCAGGCCTAGAGCCAACCAGCGAACTCAAAGGAACAGCTCTGTAGAGAATTCCTGCTTCGGCTAAAATAGCCCTGCCTGAGGCTGGAAGCATTTTGCAGTGTGCAGGCGTGAGCGCACTGCAAGTGAGTCCACAAGCATTTTCCGGGGGAGGCTCAGGCCCCGGCACAAGGCGGAACACGAGTACCCACTTGCTTCATGGAGCTAGCTCTGCGGCCCCACTTTTGCATGGAAGTCTTATCGCTGGCTTTGTAACTCGAAGAAACAACACTGTAGAGGGACCGTGCTTCAGCTACCGTCGTCCTCTCTGAGGGGGGAAGCCATTTAGAGTGTACGGTGGGTGAGAGCCTGGGGACGGGGTCCATACTTCAAATCGAGGGAGACACAGGCCAGAGCAGAAGGCAGCTCTCAACTCGCCTCTTGTCTATGAGGCTCGTACCGTTGCCCCGAGTGGGCCTGCAGGCAGGCCTAAAGCGAACCAGCAAACTCAAAGGAACAAGTTTGTACAGGATTCCTACTTAGGCTGAAAGAACCATGCCTGAAGGTGGAAGCCTTTTGCCGTGTGCATGCATGAGCGCACTGCAAGTGAGGCCGAAACCATTTCCCAAGGGCGACTCAGGCCCCGGCAGAAGGCAGAACACGGCTCCCCACTTGTTCCACGAACCTAGCAGTGCGGCCCCACTTTTGCAAGGAAGTCTAATCGCTAGCATTCTAACTCGAAGAAACTGCACTGTAGGGAAACCGTGCTTTCGCTACCATCGACCTCTCTGAAGGAGGAAGCAGTTAGAGTGGACAGTGGTTGAGAGCCTGGGGACTGGTTCCACAGGTACAATCGAGGGAGACTCAGGCCTGAGGAGAAGGCAGCTCTCAACTCGCCTCTTGTCTATGAGGCTCGTAACGTTGCCCCGTGTGTGCCTGCAGGCAGCCCTAGAGCCAACCAGCGAACTCAAAGGAACAACTCTGTAGAGAATTCCTGCTTCGGCTAAAATAGCCCTGCCTGAGGCTGGAAGCAGTTTGCTGTGTGCCGGCGTGAGCGCACTGCAAGTGAGTCCACAAGCATTTTCCGGGGAAAGCTCAGGCCCCGGCAGAAGGCAGAACACGACTCCCCACTTGCTTCATGGAACTAGCAGTGCGGCCCCACTTTTGCATGGAAGTCTTATCGCTAGCTTTGTAACTCGAAGAAACAACACTGTAGAGGGACCGTGCTTCAGCTACCGTCGTCCTCTCTGAGGGGGAAGCAATTTAGAGTGTACGGTGGGTGAGAGCCTGGGGACGGGGTCCATACTTCAAATCGAGGGAGACACAGGCCGGAACAGAAGGCAGCTCTCAACTCGCCTCTTGTTTATGAGGCTCGTACCGTTGCCCCGAGTGTGCCTGCAGGCAGGTCTAAAGCGAACAAGGGAACTCAAAGGATCAAGTTTGTAGAGGATTCCTTCTTAGGCTGAAAGAGCCATGCCTGAAGGTGGAAGCGTTGTGCTGTGTGTATGCATGAGCGCACTGCAAGTGAGTCCGAACCCATTTCCGAAGTGCGACTCAGGCCCCGGTAGAAGGCACAGCACGACTCCCCACTCGTTTCGTGAGGCTAGCACTGCGGCCCCACTGTTGCATGCAAGTCGAATCGCTAGCATACTCCCTCGAAGAACAACACTGTGGAGAAACCGTGGCTTTAGCTACCGGGGACATCTCTGAGGGCGGAAGCAGTTTAGGGTGTACTGTGGGTGAGAGCCTGGGGACGGGTTCCATAAGTAAAATCGAGGGAGACTCAGGCCTGAGGAGAAGGCAGCTCTCAACTCGCCTCTTGTTTATGGGGCTCATAATGTTGCCCCGTGTGTGTTTGCAGGCAAGCCTAAAGCCAACCAGCGAACTCAAAGGAACAACTCTGTGGAGAATTCCTGCTTCGGCTAAAATAGCCCTGCCTGAGGCTGGAAGCAGTTTGCTGTGTGCCGGCGTGAGCGCACTGCAAGTGAGTCCGAAAGCATTTTCCGGGGGAGGCTCAGGCCCCGGCAGAAGGCGGAACACGGCTACCCACTTGCTTCATGGAGCTAGCACTGAGGCCCCACTTTTGCACGGACGTGTTATCGCTCGCTTTGTAACGCGAAGAAACTGCACTGTAGAGGGACCGTGCTTTAGCTAGCTGCGCTGTTACAGAGGGTGGAACTATTTTCAGTGTGTGGGCCAGATAGCTGGGGAAATGATCACATAAGTCACTCTGTGAGAAACGGCTTCGTTCGAAGGCACCTCTCGAATCAGATCCAGTTTCAAGAAGTTAGCACTCTTCTGGCATGTGTGCACGGAGGCCTAAGTTCCAGGCACCTCTTTCAGGAACAACACTGTAGAGAAACCGTGCTTTAGCGACCATCGACCTCTCTGAGGGAGGAAGCAGTTTCCAGGCTACCGTGGGTGAGAGCCTGGGGAACAAACCGAGGGAGGAGAAGTCCGGGCCAGAAGGCACCTCTCGACTCAGCTCTTGCTACCTGAAACTAACACTACTGCTCCATGTTTGCAGAGGAATGCTAAGTGCGCCACAGGGATTTAGCAGAAAGAAGCTGGTCAAGAATCCCAGCTTCAGCTCATTCGCCTCTCCACAGGGTGGCAGCATTTTCAACTGTGCTTGAGTGCAAACCTGGGGAAGGAGTCCTAGCAGAATTCCGAGGGAGAAATAAGCATGGGCAGAGGGCACCTCTTGACTCAACTCTTGTTTCGGGAACCTACATCGGCACTCCCGTGTGTGTGTGTGGTCCCAAGTGCCATCCCCCCAGCGCCAACAAACAAAACTGGAGAGAACCCGTGCCTCAGCAAAGATCGCCCTTCCTGAGCGTGAACGTCATCTATTGTGTGTTTTTGTGAAAGCATGAGAAATGGAACCTAAACGTAACTCTGAGTGGAAGGAGGCCCGTAAGGAAGGCTGCTGTCGACTCACCTCTTGTTTTGGGAGATTAGCGCTGCTGTACCCTGTGTGCCTGGAGGCCTACTTACCAGGCTACGAACACCAAGAATCAATGCTGCAGAGTTAATGCGCTTTACTTCACATCGCCGTTCCTGAAGCTGGAGTAATTTTACAGTGTTCTAGTATGAGAGACCGGGGAGAGGGTCCCATACGTGAAATGGAGTGAGAAACAGGCCCGTGCGGAGGGCAGCTCTCAATTCACCTCTTGTTTCTGAGGCTGATACCGTTGCCCCATGTGTGCCTGCAGGCAGGCCTCAACCCCACCACTGATCTAAAAGGA
This sequence comes from Mirounga angustirostris, assembly GCF_029215605.1. NCBI lineage: Eukaryota > Metazoa > Chordata > Mammalia > Carnivora > Phocidae > Mirounga > Mirounga angustirostris. Next base: position 32 of record NW_026992161.1, on the reverse strand, counting down.
ACAACTCTGTAGAGAATTCCTGCTTAGGCTAA